>NC_092243.1:2767500-3067500 GCF_036320965.1 Panulirus ornatus | reverse complement strand
ATACAACTTTGACAGAGATGATTTTTCACTTGTGGCATAACTATATGCAGGAAGATTCCAGTAAAACCACTTCTTTTGTCGCTGGTAACAATAATTTGATCATGAACTGGAATGTCAAAGGAAAACTAGCTATATAAGACATGGATACTTTTGATAAATAAAAACTGTAGACATATCTCTTTCATGAATATCAGGAATCATGATACTTAGCACAGGATGCCTTTCCAAACTGAAAAAAATTGCATTAGGAATGTTTAATTAGCTAAAGTTTAATTTTCCTCTTTTTTTTTTTTTTTTTTTTTTTTTGCCGCTGTCTCCCGCGTTTGCGAGGTAGCGCAAGGAAACAGACGAAAGAAATGGCCCAACCCACCCCCATACACATGTATATACACACGTCCACACACGCAAAATATACACACCTACACAGCCCTCTTATTATGTCTTATTCACACATCAAAAATACACACAAAGAGAATCCCATTTACTTGTGATTCTTACCCTGATGAGTGTTTCCTCTCCTGCTTTATCTGAGAGGGTACAACAGGTGCTCTAAGAGCCCCAGCTGGACGATACTCAGGCAACCGATAGTCTGTCCCAACTTCGTGGTACTCAGTGCTAGGTACTTGGCAGTCAGAGCTGGAAGAATTATTTCCTGTTGTCTCCTGAGTCCCAAGAAAGCTCACATCATCCTCCACTGGCTCAGCCATAGTTAGAGCTGTATGAAGAGTATTTGCTATAATTCCACATTTCAGAAAATCATGAGTTGCTCTTGTAAGCCATGTGTATCAGACTAAATAGGCCACTTCCAAAGTCAAAAGTAGGGCAACACTAAGGATTTTTTTTAAACATTAAAATCAATCTCTTAAATAAACACAAAGATAAGAGTGGAGTACAGCCTTGAAGCTATGGGAGATCCATAGAAGAGGTTCTGGGCTTGCATAATACAGTAATACTTATACAAGGTTGACTATCCCTAATTGGAAAATCCAAAATCCTCCCAAACCCAAAACTTTTGAGTGGCAAAAAGAAGTTACAAGTGGAAAATTCCATGTCTGAGCACACTCACCAATGATGGGCAGTGACACTCTGTTGGCAACAGTTACAAAACATTGTCACCATCAGACCTACGTGCACTACTCACTGTGTTTTTTGCTTATTCTCTGCTGAGTGAATAAGTATAAGAAAATTATTGCTTATCAGTAGCATATAAATTCAGAGTCAGGAATAAAGGTAATGCCAAACAAACATAGATTGTTGACATGGGTGGCTGACGTTATGACACCTGTGTTTTAGACTTAGGTCCCATCCTAAGATATCTCATTATCTATTATCTGTCATGACATATGTGGACGGTATGGAAACAAATGAGTTAGAGCTGAGACATACCTCAACATTTTGACCGTTCAACGGTCTTCCTCAGGAGATACTGATTCCAGCATTCTGCAGGACTGTATTCCCAGCAAGTGATGGACACCCAGTTGGATGCCTTGGCAAGTCACTCCCTGATTGGTTCGCTTATCCTACTACCTCCACCTGTTCACAGTGATCTCTGCTGCCTGACATGACCAGCAGATAAACCCAGACCTTGTGTTAATGTTGTTCTTAATCCCTTCCTCTAGGTATGCTCCCACACAATCACTAAATGGTTTGTCACTTGCCTGTACTCACCTTGGTGTTGACTGTTGTGATAGTGTGAGAGCTTACCTAGAGGAAGGGGTTAAGAACAACATTAACACAAGGTCTGGTTTCAACAGCTGGTCACGCTAGGCAGCAGAGATCACTGTGAACAGGTGGAGACAGGAGGACAAGTGATCCAATCAGACAGCACCATGCCAAGGCATCCGACTGGGTGACTATTACTTGCTGGGGAACACAGTCCTGCTGAATGCTGGGATCAGTATCTCCCAGGGAAGACCACTGAATGGTTGAAACATTGAAATATGTCTCAGCTTTAACCCATTTGTTTCCATACCATCCTGTTTTCCTCATATCTCATTATGCATATGCAAATATTCCAAAATCCAAAACACTTCTGGTCCCAGGCATTTCGGATATAGGATACTCAACTTGTAATGATGTCTTCAGCAGCCAAACATAATCAAGTTAAAGAGGACAGAAAAGCAAAACTTCATGAATCAAAGCCAATATGAGAAACAAGAAAAAACAACTTATCTGGCAAGATTCAAACTATAGTGGAGACTAAATATTTCTTTAGCAAGACCCTGAACATTTCCCCTGGGGAGGAAGGTGGAGGAGGAGCAAGGTCCCTTCTGGCTCCTCCCTAATCCTACCCTGCCTAGCGCCCTGTCATTAATGTGGGAAACAGCAAATATGTATAAGATATGTATATAATTTCCCACACTTTTAACACCACTCTCTAGAAAATTAAGTATATGTACATAATTTTCCACACTCCTAACACCACTCTAAAAAATTCATCTTGATTTCTTGAACAGAATTATACTGGACACAATATCTCAACAAACCCCAATTCCATTTACAAACAATTCCTATCCATCTATATCTTTGATGCCTGTTTTAACTGAAACTCCCTCAAAGGGGTGGCCAAGGCAAGTCTCAATAACTAAAGAACTCCAGTGCTGCTTCTTAGCCTTTAGTGCCTCACCCTTAACAGACCACTGGCAGAGGCTCCTACCTAATGTTCCTAATGACTACTGCCATCTAATGTTCCTACCTACTATTTCAATCTAACAATTCCAGAGTTCCAAATCTCACTGTCAGACCCAGCAAACATAAATGCTTTTATTTTCTAGCTCACCTGATTAAAGGGCATATGACCTTTTACCATCAATTAGCATTCAGCTATTTTCTCTTCACATTTGAATCTTCTCTGAAACTATGGACCAACTCATACTAAACTAGAAAAGAATGGTCACTGGATAATGAATGAGGTTCAGCCTTTAACACAGTGCTGTTTAATGTCATTTCTGATGAACCACATTAATAAAATCTTATGTAAGCATTTCATACAGCTATTCATAACACCTCTTTCTTCTGGGTGTCTTCATACAGAGTAAACACACCTTTTTGGTATACAATGAGAAGCTTAAGTCTTAAATGTGGTGATACCTTGTTGTTTCCATGATTCATATTTTGCAAACAAGATAACTGAATTTTCCCTGCTGCACTAAGTCTGGATATTTCTACTCTGCTTCATCTACGACAGCTAATATAAATCTTTTCTTTCTTTAACCAGAGAAAAGTTACCTGTGGGAGCAATCAATCTCATGTTTATAGTACACTCTTTCTGAAGGGTAACAAATGCATTTCAATAATCTCAACATTCACTCTAAGAAAAGTGTGATACCAAATATTTCAAAATGATTCTCTCTCTTGTATGTCATTTAACAGTTGTGCTGTGGTTTTCATTAAAACCTTGATTAAGTTGTACAAAGCTAACTACTGTATGTGTGATATTATGTAACAAGTACATACTGATAAGCTCAATAACATAACTGATAAAGAGCTTCTGATAATGTACTTCACTCATATTCAAAACATTATTTCAGGTTTTATCACATAGAAGTCTTGTGCCATTCACATACCAAATGCTGCATTTGTACTCTATACTTTTTGACTTGTATTCTACCAAGAAGTATGTAGCATGGATCACACACACACACACACACAGATGTAAAGTAATAAAGATGGGGCAAAGCGAAAGATGGTCTCAATATGATTATTAACTAGCAGGAAATAAGTTTCAGGATTGTGTGTGTGAGACAGACTTTGGAAATGATATTGTCCCTGATCTGTTGCCAGAATCTCATATCAGGTGAGCCATTAAGGACACAAACTGTCTGTTGGCAAGTATCAAAATAACTTTCAAGTCAATGAATACGGATATATTTAGCAAGCTATTCATATCCTACTTAAGGCCAAAATAGGAATATGCTTCCCAGGTTTGGTCACCATACCTAAAGAAACACTAAGAACTCATAATGTCCAGGGAACCTACGGGGAAAGGCTGGAGGATATAAAGTAACCATCTTGGAAGAGAAAGACTAAGGGGTGACTTGATCACAACCTTTAAGTTTTCATAAGAGATTGATAGAGGAGACGGTGGACAGTTCTTTGAGAGATGTCGGGATGAAGCAACCACAGTGCATAACATGACATCCACTAAGAAACTTGTAAATAAGAATGTAAAGAAATACTTAAATTGTATCAGAGTGGTAAATGGATGGAACACACTGACTGAGGCCATGGTTAATGCAGACAGCACACATAAATCTATGAGGCTGTATCATAGAAGACATTGTTCAAAAGAAGCAATCCCACAAGTGTAAAACTTCCTAAACGTACAGTACAAATAGGTAATTACACACACATACACATACACATACACAACCTGATCTTAAGCTCTTTTATGACATTAACTAATTGCTATAATGACTTCCCAGTTCTGATATGTCTGTAATACTTCAATGGTGTATTTTCAGTGGAATGGATGCTGAAATTCAATACACCATTGTTCATTCATTTATTTAACTATTAAATTAATTCATATCTATACTTTCCTAAACATACTTATCAAAATTCCAGCTCCTAAAAATACTTTACATTGAATAGTTCTATCATCTCCTCTTAGGTTTTCCTTCCCCCATTCAACTCTCTCTCAATCCATCTACTATTCTTTTACTTTCCCTTAAAAACCCTCTCTCAATCCATTTATTATCTTTTTACTTTCCCTTAAAACCCTTTTTGCCTCTCTTTTTCATTAATCTCTCTCAGAAGCAACCATGCCAGACACATCTCTAGGTTCTTTGTAAACAGCTTTTCACTTACTCCTTCTGACATATAATTCTCCGCCTTCATTCCATTTTTCTGTCACACAATTCCTCCACTGTGTTCAAAATGCATCAGGTATTTTTCAATATCCCATTCATTATCCTACATTTCATTTTCAGAAATTCATATAGCTAACACAATAACCTCTCAGTTCTGATTCTACCTTTTGTACAGTTCAATGCCTCTTAAACATAAAAAAATGCACTCTCTAGATACAGCACACCTGATTTTTATGTGACAACACCCTAGTGAAACTCTTCTGGATCAATGTATCTATAAATCACAACCCTGTACTTCCTAACCACATTCCAATAAACTTTAAGACATCTACAGTATATCCATGACATTTTGTATGTATGGATTAGTATAAGCCTATAAAAGGTATCAATGAAATAATTCCAGTAAATTCTCCCTGTGCAATTCATCCCCTTATACCACACCCACCCACAATATCATTTACTGACTTTTTCAGCCTTTGCATTCATATGTAAACTATTAAACTGATTTGATTTTACTTAGACTTGCATATTTCACCCTAGCAAAATAATGAATGCTTTAAAAATTTCTTTATTCCTTCACTCCCATCATCTGTGTGTGTATACCATAAGTTATGCCAAACTTGCAGTGCTATTGCCATCAATCTAATTCAACAGAAACATGAAACTAGTTATTCTATACACTTGTACATACTTCAACTTTTTTGGGGTTTCTTCAATAATACATAATATAGAAATAACCTGTTAGTGGTATTTTTTTCTGTGAGTATGGTAGCTACCTTTATAAAGACAGTGTGCCATAAAATGGTTAAATTGCATTTGTAACACCTTAATCCTTAAAACAACAGAACCGTATACTTTTTGCCATATCTCTAATGTACTTAACATCATATATACAGAAAAATTTCATAGAAAACACAAAACATAGTGATAACAGCATATGGATCATGGACAAATCAAAACCTCTACAGAATGTGCCATATATGATTGTTCTTAGCCACTTTAGAACATTATGTGAAGTTTTCCTTAGTTCTGATAATTTCCAGAAATGCTTCACCTGATTTACATAAGCTTACCCCAAATATTCCTTGATCATCATAGCCTTCACTACATTTCACTCATGAAAGTTGGAAAAAAAATGGCGGTCATGCTTATTGTACTTTCCATTCATAATTCTAACACTTCAAAATAAATCATATCCTACCTATAGACTTCCTTAGGTATATCTTTTCTCAGATCAATTTGTTTCACTTAACAGAATAAATCATGATATGAACTTTTCACATTAACTTGAACAGGATTAAGACTGGAGTACGGTCATTTATGTTTTCACTGTATTTCAGTAAATATACTGTTCAAGGGCACCATGGAAGAAAAGCACAACAAAATCATTCATATTATGCATGTAGTATTCCAATGTTACTAAGGTAAATACTTTCTTTAATCAATTTGTTTCACTTCTCGAGTTTATTCTGCATCACTATTAGCTTTGAATAATGAGTGACTGTATTCTGCAATGTTTGCATATTGTATAGAGAACAAAATTAAGTTAAAGAGAAAGATTTGGAGCATTACAAGATTAATACTAAATAAAGTGATAACAATTAAGTGTCGTATTGCAAGAAAAATGTGGAGTTCAATTTCAAAAAGTAGGTAATGCACTTGTAGACTACCAACAAGTGCATATAATCTTAACCTCACCGTGTACTGAATTGATGGCTGAAATATTGACATATATAAATTTCCTTCTAAGGATCAAAGTACGTCATCTATCTATCTACATGCATCATCTTGGTGGTTCATTTTCATGGGTGTGACTGGTATATTCAGAGTATTGTACATTAAATGTAGGTCTCGTCTACTATAGAATTTAGGTAAAATCTTCATAAGTCTGTTGATTTGATATGTATATTACCTACTTCTCTACTGTTAACCCCACAGCTTCCTTGATATTATACTATCGCTGTATTCGATATCATTAATTACGAAACAAAATAAATCAATCCTTCTAAGGCATATCTGAAATACCAATCTCAATAGATATATAAACAGATAGAGATTCATATACCTTACATATTTCTTATTCTCAAGGATCACTTACCTTCATTATGTCATACTCCTATAGTCTTTATATTAAGAACTATAGTGATATTTTCATCCACCTTCTTAAGGTACATGTGGTGCCCTACAATAAATATTTTCCATTTCCTCTAAAGCAAACTAACCAAAACAAACCTCAATAAAATAGGAAAAAATTCCAGATTTGAAAGCACATGATAATATTTATCGAAGTTGATTTTCTTAAGACTGTGGAACATGAATTTCTTCAACATGACAAATATAAGAGAGCAACTCTTAACATAGTAACAGCACCGGTTCCAAATATCTTTCAAGAGACATAACCCAAATGTCTCATTACTAAAATGTTATACCAAAACGTACGATAAATTCGATACTAAGTTTGATTACTAGAACAATTCCTTGCACCGAAAATGTGGGATATACTACCAAAAAGAACATCAGAAACACATCTTTAATTCATACCTCTCATGCGTCATTTTCACAAACGAATCCCCTGTAACTTATTTATCAGTAATAGTTGAATGTTTCAGATTCACAACCAGACACCACGATGAGCCAAGGTTCTTTACTATAAACTACATGAAGTTGAGGAGAAAAATAAACATTATGGTGTTAGGAAATGTTCGTGTTGGCCGAAATGCATTCCTAAAGAAGTTAGAACTCAATTAGATCCTTCATGTGGACAAACAGTTTCATCTATATTATGTTTGTTTACGTAGCAATTTCTTGTAAACATCTCTTGTCGCCTCTTTGTGATATCATGATGCAATTATCCCCCCAGGCTGTAAAGCTATGGGTATGTGTCACATGAACGTTTAATTTGAGGATACAAAAGTCCTTGATGAAAATGAGGCTCATCAAAAATTACATATATTTTCAGATATGATATATATATATATATATATATATATATATATATATATATATATATATATATATATATATATATGTATATATATATATTGCACCTCCAAGCCATTGTGCTTCTCATGGAATATCTTTAGCGGAGTCAGCGCCACTTTGGCGGGAGTCACCGCGGAAGTATCACAGTTCATCCAGTGCAGTGATATGATTGTTTTGTATGTGATACGTAAAGAGTTTTACTCTCGTTTCTTAGCCTTGTATATATGTACCATGTCTTTACTTCTAGGTAAGTATGCCTATACTCACACCCTAACCTGTCACGTACAAATATATATGTTCATGTGTTTAACTACATAAAGTAAGTGCCGGCCAACTGAGCATTAAGGGTTCGGCGTCTTTTCAGTGGTATTTGCATGGAGGGTCATGGGATGTGCTTGGAATGTAGGGATGGGTTGGGTGATGTCCAGAGCGCCAACTCATAAATGTAACTTGTATTTTTAGTTTACATTATATATATATATATATATATATATATATATATATATATATATATATATATATATATATATATATATATATATTTCATGGGTGTCCGCTGTTTTTCGTGTGAGCAAGGTAGCGTTTGGAGCCTTGGAAGAACAGTAGCCTAGCGTGGATTCTTCCTCTCTTCCTTATTTTCTTGAAACGTAATACAGGAGGGAGGATTTTTCCAGCTCCTGCCCTCTCAATCGACTTCTACGACACGCATGAGATGTGTAAGCTCTAGTCTTCCTCCTTATCCTCAGGGATAATATTTTTTCTTGGTATCATGTGCAGTATACGAAAACCACAGCCTCCAGTCCACAGCCAGGCCCCAGACCTTTCCGCAGTTTCCCTCAGCTGCTTCATATGCTCTAGTTCAGTCCACTGACAACGCGTCATCCCTTTATAATGTGTCGCACTAATTCACTCTAACCCGTGCACGCCTCTTTACCCTTTATGTTCAGGCTCAGCACACAAAATCTTATTCACTATATCCTTTCATTTCCAATGTGGTCTCATTCCTCTTTGTCCCCTCTACTTTTGACAAATATATCCATTTGTCATCATCTTTCATTCTCTCCATGCCCAATCCATTTCATCTCTCTCAGTACCGCTCATCACTCCTCCCTCTTATCTTATTACTTAATCGATTCTCCTTACACCACAATTGCGCTCAAACATTTCATATCCAACACATCCACCCTCGTCTGCACATTATCTGTGCATCCATGCAGTGCCATTGAGACTACCTTACCTACAAACATACCCACTTTCGCCTTCCCATGGAGGGACTCGGCAATTCTCTGGGAACCTCCGCCCTCTCAACCAACCCATGATTCGTCTCTTTGTTTTCAAGGTTTCATTCGCTGCCATTTCCACTCTTAGGTTTCTGAAAAGACACTTCACTTCTTCCAGGTTTTCTTTATTGAAACGCACACTCCAACTAATCTGTCTCTGCACTGCTAAACCCAATAACCTTGCATTTATTAGCATTAACTCAATTTCCTTTCACCCTCCCTTCCAAACTAAGGCAACAACTTTTACAGTTTCTCGAAACTGTCACCATTGCCACGTCATCAGGAAACAACTGACTCGCTTTTAAGACCTCCCTTACACCCTACAGGCTGCATACCAACCCCTCTTTAAGACCCTTGTAGTTACCTCCCTCACCACCCCCAACCTGAGGCGGAACCATGGGCCTGCGACAACGCTTCCCTCTTGCAGAGGCACCAAGGAACTCACCACTCTCCCTGCTTCTTCAGCAATAGCAACTGTACTTGTCGTTTCATATCTTTAAGCATGTTGATACAGTACTTCTGTATTACCACCATGGTTTTGTGTTCATCTTTCAGTCCTCATTAAGACCATAAACGTTTATAGTATTAATCCTCACGGACTTCAAGACATCTCATACGTAAAGCGTTTAGTGACAGCATGACTAAGGGTACCCTAAGTGGAGAATATTCTTATCACATTGAATTCAATTTATTTTTCGTGTGAGGTCCAGAGGAAAAGTATTTCTCTTACTATGTGAGTGAATGAATACCAAGGATGTTGCAGTGTGTATGGTTCCCAACAAATTCTTCAAATCTGGTTTGTGCACCATCAGGCCACCATAGGCAGCAACATTAAGAAAAATTACATCCTTTTCATAATCATTCGGCTTATGTTGTCATTCTAATACTTTATGTGTAGTGAACTTTGAAGATAGGAGGATGGTAAATGCGTCATTATTCCACTTATGCTATACTACAGTGTAAAGGCAATGGATTCATAGTAGTTTCATACCTTTACAAGATAATAAAAAATTTTAACTATCAGAGGTAGTATAAAAAGAATCACCTCATCGTTATTGTTTCGTTCAAATAAGAGTTCTAAAATGCATCTTTTTGTGACTATGATACATTAAAAGATATTCATCGTTTGAACTTACACCCCATCCACTATGATATGAAGGGAATTTGGCATATTCATAAGATCTAGGCTAGATAGTTCTAGATTTCTCTGTCCATCTCTTCTCCCTTATGATTACTTGTATCCTGTTTGTCACACCATTTTTACAATTTAGAACAATGGACTTTAGAAACTGATGATCTTTATGAGTTTAATGGAAAGGTACATGCACTTGAATCACTCCATAGAAATGGATACAAAGGTAAAAAGGATTTATTTCTTTTTCTTTTGTTACAGCATCCATAAGATATGATGTACCAATATCATCTCTTCTTTGGTTTGGTCACTATCCGTTGTCAGAGATGATGAAAAAGATTACTATGAAGTCATGCAAAGTGACGGTACTCTAGTAACATTACCGAATAAAATGATTTTCCAGTTTCGCCATAATCGTTGTAGAAGCGAGCAGTAGCAGCGGCCGCTGCCTCAAGGAAGTCGACGGTCGGCTTAGTGTTGTGGTCCAACTTCACTGAGTCAGGAGTTGGGTTATTGTCCGCGCCCATTTGAACATCCATATCGGTCTTGTCATCGAGCTGAAAGCACATCCCAGTGTCTGAGTTAAGGAAATATATCTGCATTCAACATGCCCTCGTATCACGGTATGTATGTATGTGTGGAGAAGGGTCATACAGCGCTCTGGTTTTAGTCAATAACGACATAGTCTCGAAAATTTTCATCCCCAGGACATAAATAATATAGGTGTCCCGATATATGATAAAGAATGACACAGTAGTACATAGTAACTGATTAATAATTGACGGGCTGTTTGTTGGTTGAACTGAAGGAGTATGGTTAATTAGTTTCATCCAATCATTTCCAAAATAGTTTATATTTGTGTGCTACTTGAAGAGATGAGTTGTCATTTTTTACCATTTACATTTTAGAAGAGAATTTCACTGAGTGGCTTCCATGTATGAATAGGTAACTGTGGTGTATCCAGGTGCACAGGATTTACCTATCGCTGAGATAGATGAATAGTTAGGCAGGTGGTATTACGGAGCTGAACTAGACATTTACCAGTATATACTGTTAAGGCCATAAGAAGACCTATGAAGTATGTAGAAATAATATTTAGGATGCTAAATGATGATTGGGTTAGTTTGGAGGCGGTGTGGTGTGGTATTATTGAAGGAAAAAACTTGATTAAAGTTTTTTCAGCTCTTTATCGAAGCTGGCCCAGGGAAATGTCTCCTTGTTTTGAGTAAAGTTGTTCATTGTGAATGTAGAAATACCTGTGGAGGACCAAACTAACTCATATTTTATATCAAACAGGCTTAAAGAAGCAATAGCAGTATATCAGGGAAATTATTGGCTTAGTCATAGTAGGTAATATGTATCTTTGAAATAAAACACCTGATATCTCTGCCAGCTAATATTTAGTTTAATGTTTAGTATTCTAGTTGAAATAAATCACATAGGAAAATGTATCACCAACTTGTCACTGGATGTCAGCACACAGACAACAGCCATGTGATCGTATCATATTTTTACGACAGCATACCATTTTGGATACTAGGTGAGACTGTATGTCTTTTTAAAATTTTATTGATATTTTATGATTGTATTACGTATTATTATACAAGCCTACATTTTCGATTGTATTTCGATTGTATTCTTTAAACTCTTTACTTTTAATGTAGTTTACCTTCCTACTACAGCTGTTATTGTATTCTTTAAACTCTTTACTTTTAATGTAGTTTACCTTCCTACTACAAGTAGAATCTTACAAATTTTTTTTTTTCAGAAGGCAGGATTTATTGTTTAACATGAATCAAGATCAGTGATATATCACTGGGATTATTTGATATGGTATTAGATAGGCAGTAGATGTTGTTTCATAAATGCATGTAAGCAGCACAATTATGATATTCTTCTTTAAGTGTAATTCACGACTGTGTGCTTTGGTCTACTGTCCATTGTTTTGTCAAGAGGACTTTGTTTTAGGTTCCATTAAGAGAAGACTAACCTACCTTAATTTCGCAGTTCACTCAGTTTTGGGGGAGGGCTCTGAATGTTAGGTAAAATGTTGGGTGAAATGATTTAAAAGTAAGTGAAACACATAAACATAAAAATCTTTAGTGAATTAGTTGATTCTTGAACTGAATTAGTGTATTTACAGTTGTAGAGATGATTAATGGGTTAAGGAAATAGATCTGATTATAATAGTTGAAGTTTATTTAACGAAGTATTTCTGCAATCATAGAATTATTATAGTTCTTAACGGTTAAGTAAAAAATATTTGTAACTAAAGTACTTGTGCTGAGAGATGATGGTGAAAAATTTTGGGACTTTACATGTTGCTGATGACGTGGTAGTGTGCCTTCCCCCATTTTTCATGCAAAAAACTATGGAATCAAAATCCATTATGACCTCAGAAAGCTCAGGAGTGACCTTGGCAGTGTCATTCGTGGGAGAGATGGCCTAAAAACCATGCAGTGTGGTTGTGCAGTTGATGCAAGTGTGTTTGATTTTTTACTGTATGCTGCATGTGGACCAGTTTGAGGTACAATCATTGAGGTGTTTTAGTGTATAGCATAATAAACCTTTTTATATTGGTGATATTTTAGTGATTTTCATGCCTGTCATGCCATTTGGAAGTGATTTTTGAATGTTAGAATTTATCAATTTGAATTCCGTTTATATGTTTATACATTTTACTGGGAAAGGATGGAGCATGAATACATATGTTCTCAAACTTCCTGCCAGGTTTGTTTAGGTCAGTACTTTCTAGTGTCACAAGTAACTTCATAAAGCACCAGCATTTCTAATTAGCTTGCAGAAAAAATCCTCAGAGTTCAGTTATGAAGAGATTACTCTGACTGGATGATGTACATAAGTGTGGAAGTTCATTCCTGGCCTTGCCTTCCTATACAGAGTAAAGAGGTGAGAATTTGTGGGGCCCCAATGATGGTAGCTATGACAACCAATTGTTATGTTTGGACATTAAGATATGAATATTAGAGGAAGGTCTGTTCTCTAAGATCCTTGGAATTAAGGGATCAGGCACTCGGGTTGCAGGGTATTTCCTGGATTTCAGCGGTGGCAGTACATGAAGACATAAATGCTTAATGATTACTCCAAGCTTTTATTGATCATGATCTGCTGATATTGATTGGCCATCTCAATTTTTTATGAAAATTTTGATGATTCATCCTTGGTGACTTTTTTTTTATTTTTTTTATTTTTTTTTTTACCATGGCTAGCAATTGAAGGGTTAAGGAAACTTCCATGGTTTTTGTATAAGGATTACTGGACTTTTCATTTGGTTAGTTTTTTATTCTTTGATTCCAAAAGTGAGGAGGTGTTTAATGTATAAGGCAAATATGGGGTTAAATGAAAAAAGTTAATGTAATGTACCATAATCCAGAAATAAAACCATTAAACTTTGCCACAGTTTTACACCATATTGTGTACCATATGTGTATATGAAGCTTGTATTGGGGCTGGGTTAGTGTTAAGCATGTGAAGATGGATGTTACCATAACTGGGGCTGGCCTAACATGATATATTTGAATATATACTCAATTTATGTTAACCCAGTGACCCAACCCAGTCTAACCTTGGGCTGCACTTCTATGAGCCAAGGGAGATCTTGTTTTTCATGAGACACTTTTGTAATGATGAGGTGGATCTTTCAAGATTCTTTTCATTATTGCATATGTGCCTTTTTAGATTAGAGGTCATTGAAGGATCCTGTTTGAGTACATTGTAAGTATTATCTTTCATTCTGTAACAATATATTCATACAGTATCAAAATGAAAATATGTCCCTCATTTTTTGAAGTGGAGTTCTTGACTGTCTTCTGTGGTCTATTGTCCACTGTTTTGTCAAGAGGACTTTGTTTTAGGTTCCATTAGGTTCCATTAACAGAAGACTAACCTACCTTAATGAAGTAGTTCACTCAGTTGTGGGGGAGGGCTCTGAATGTTAGGTAAAATGTGGGGTGAAATGATTATGACCATGATTTTCATTAGTAACGTTGTCTTTTAGGATTTTCCATATGAATTTGTGTATCTTTGTTGTCTGTGTTTTTGTTTCTGTTGTGCATAGTTACATGATACATTTAGAAAATTTTCCTGTAATCACCCTTAAGAACTTGTCTCTGACTGCCTTTCTCTCAGAGGGCCAAAAATTCTCCTAGTCTGTTTGTTTCACTGAAAGTCCTCCATTATGTGAACATTAACATCGCTGAGGAGTTTGTCTTGCTGCTTTATGCACCATCTTCTTTGTTCATTAATTGTGATCCATTTGTTGTCATCGTTGATTAAAATTCTGTAGAAGAATTTACTTTAGAAACAATGCCATGCAGATGTTTCATAAAATTCTGCTTCCCATTTTGTAGTTTGAATGGGGTATTGTGAAACTTAATCATCTTTATTACGAGAGCCAGTCTCCTTCTTTGCTGTTGCTTTCTTCACCTTGCTATCATTCATCCTGTGAGGCAGATTAGGCCAAAACTTATCTCATAAAGTTATATCCCACTACTGTAGCAATATCACCTGTGTTTTTTCCCTAATTCAATCCCTGAACTCGAGCTCTTTTTGGTTCATTACTGTTGTAATCCATCCTTATTTTATGTATGTATTTTTTAAGTAATATGAACTACTAGTCTGGGCACAAACTTTTGAAAGATGAAAAATATCAGTTTTTGTTACTTAGGAAGTAAGTGTTTTTGTTCCTTTACAGTGAAGGTGAAATGGGGAAAAGAGTTGTATCCTGATATTGAACTGGACACTGGTGAACCTCCCATGGTGTTCAGGGCTCAGCTGTTTGCCCTCACAGGTGTACAGCCTCACCGTCAGAAAATTATGTTAAAAGGCACCACCATCAAAGAAGACACCTGGGATGGACTTAAGATAAAGGATGTAAGTATTTATTGGGTGATGAATGAATAATAGTGTATTGATAGATGCCTTTCTTATTCATGTATTGAGCTTAATGGGTTTTCTTTTTAAAGTACAGTTGTGGAGGTAACTCTTTTTGTGACCTAAATGCTTTGCATATATGTAATTTTCATTTTATATGTATTTGCCCTATCTGTTACTTTTTACACCTTTTTGCAGTTGAATGAGAAGTTCTGGGAGGGTTAAAGAGTGTAAGGAAGTAGGTTCTAGACTGATGTGAGTGAGAATTAGATTGGATTACAAGAGGAAGGGCATTGTTAGTGTTTATGCACTTGATATTTAAGGAGTGAGGGACAGAGGAGAGTGTTTTAAGAGGAGCTAAGTGAGTACATTAGCAAATTTGATACAAAGGATTTAATATTAGTGATGGGAAATTTGAGTGCAGTAGTGGGTGATGTTGCAATTGAGGGTATGATTGGGAGCACGGTACCCATCTTTAAATAAGATGGTTAACAGCTTGTTATGTGTTGAAAATTTGCTGATGAATGGGAATACCAGGTTTGAGACAAGGTTCATGTGCAAGTGAACATGGATGTGGAGGAGTTATTGGTGAATGAGCATTATTGACTTATGTACTAATTGTTAGGCATGTAAAGGAGAGTGTGCCAGACATGAACAGACTGAGTGAAGCAGTTAGTAGGGTGTCTGATCACATCTTGATTGAGGCAAGTGTGAAAGTTAGTAGTGGCTGAAGGGAAAGAGGCGAGAAAAGGATGGTGAAAGTTGATGAGTTCGGAAAAGAGGCTTTTGCTGTAGAGATAACAAAAGAAATTGGGAGAGGAATGGCATAAGGTTGGAATTTGGAGAGTGGACATGGAATGGAAATTATTTAGGGAAGCATAGCTTGCATGTGTGGGTTAAATATGTGACCAGTGGGATGTGAGTGTTTGAGAAAGGGTAGTAAGTAGTGGGATGAGGACATTAAGTTGCGAGTGAAAAAGAGAAAATAGGCATATGGATGATACCTGCAGGAAAGGAGTGCGAGTTACTGGGAGATGTATAAGAGAATGCAACTGGAGGTAAAGGGGAAGGTGCAGGAGTCCTATCATTTTTTCTGTTCTTGTTTGGAGTGCAACCTCGAATTTGCAGGAGCCCCATTAAAGCAGTCCTTGGATTTATGATGATTATTATTATGTAATATAGGATCCCCTATATGGAGCCTCTGCAGTCCCAAAACTGCATTGTACATGGGGCAGAGCATATTTGGTTCTTTTGGATGAGAATGTCCTTGATGACCCTTTACTAATTTCTGTTGATAGCAACTTTTCATTTGGGTGTTGCCACTTGCAGGTATAATCTGTTAATATATATATGCGTGGTTCACCATCTTCATACCTGGCTTTCAAGTCAAAGTTATTCACAGGTCTTTGCTTCTAAAATCCTGAAGCTCTACTGTAGAGTCCGTCAGAGAGCAGTTTTTCCCTAACCCTCCCTTCTCATATTCCATAACTTCCCTTCACCTCATACAATCCTCACTTTGATAGTCCTGTTATATGTAAATGTCCTTACAGTAGCATATCAGCACCCTAAGAGTACACAAGTAACACCAAACTGTTGCAATACATCTTGCAGTTACAACATTGGCTTACTGAAAATGGAATATATGCCTCTCCACTAAAAATAATAAACAAATTAAGTTCCCATGGAACAAGAACCAGCTTCAAACAAGAAAAAGTTTCCCAAGTATCCTCTACAAACATTTCACCTGTATCACCCGTAAGACAGATGGTCATAGGACTCTGCTTTCGATGGAGAAATTTCTTTTCTTGCTGATGGTCATAGGCAGTGGCTATAGTAGAAAATGGTTACTCTCCTGCTGTAAACATTTATAGTGTATTTTATATTTTTGAAAAGTCTTATGTTTATTTTCTTTACTTCTTTTTAGGGAGTGACTGTCTTGATGATGGGAAGCAAAGAGGAAGATGTTCCAGTGGAGCCCACAGAGAAGACTGCTTTTATTGAGGATATGTCAGAGGCAGAAAGGAATACAATGGTAGGTATTACTTGCAGATGTCTGTAATACAAAACCATAATGTTGATCCTGTATATCCAGAGCCTTTTATTTTCCCTGCTGAAAGCAAAAGAGCTCTCACATTTTCATTCTTGAGTAGCTTTGTCTCTGACACTCTGATATGTTAGTGTTTAATGCAGGATGTATTATTGCAGAAAACGCTTGTAAGATAGCCGTGCTTGGTAGGTGTAGCTCACTCATATCAAGTGCTTTCAAAACTCCATTTCTATACAGTACAGGTGTCCTGTGTATCAGTTCCCTTAAAGAGTGTAAAGTAGTATAGTAGCCCCTGAATAATCTCCTGACTTTATGATTATAGTCCCACAGTCATTCCTGGTAACACAGAGGTGGCACTAGAGTTCAACAATTATGGAGGTTTTTGCCATTGCCACCCATTGGTTGGAGTTTCCAGAGGGATTGGGCATCAGTGATATAGATAGATAGAAAATATCCCATACTCTGATTATGCTGTACACTTTATCTGTCTTTACCACATCCTACAACCTCATTTTAGCTTGTCAACCTCATCCTACAAACCTTGTGTTAGCATGTTTTTTGCACTGCAGTATTGTTTTTCTTTTATAATGACTGACATAGCACAGGCAAAACATGCCCCAATCAAGAACATCTTGGGTGCAAGGAGAATCAGTAAGAGAAAAATTATCTGGATTTTAATCATGGCTCTGCCAGTGTTTGTAGACCTAAGCTGTTTCTCGTTTATTTTCGAGTAAGTCATGTTTTACTTCTCGCATCCCTTTAGGTCAACTGCATCACAGTACAGAATTTCTGTCTTCTTTTGTTATTGCTCTGTCCTCTTTGCTAATTGCATATTAAATCTGAGATTCCAGTTACGTCATTCATTCCATCTCATTTTTTTTTTTTTTTTTTTTTTTTTTTTTATACTTTGTCGCTGTCTCCCGCGTTTGCGAGGTAGCGCAAGGAAACAGACGAAAGAAATGGCCCCCCCCCATACACATGTACATACACACGTCCACACACGCAAATATACATACCTACACAGCTTTCCATGGTTTACCCCAGACGCTTCACATGCCTTGATTCAATCCACTGACAGCACGTCAACCCCTGTATACCACATCGCTCCAATTCACTCTATTCCTTGCCCTCCTTTCACCCTCCTGCATGTTCAGGCCCCGATCACACAAAATCTTTTTCACTCCATCTTTCCACCTCCAATTTGGTCTCCCTCTTCTCCTCGTTCCCTCCACCTCCGACACATATATCCTCTTGGTCAATCTTTCCTCACTCATTCTCTCCATGTGCCCAAACCATTTCAAAACAACCTCTTCTGCTCTCTCAACCACGCTCTTTTTATTTCCACACATCTCTCTTACCCTTACGTTACTTACTCGATCAAACCACCTCACACCACACATTGTCCTCAAACATCTCATTTCCAGCACATCCATCCTCCTGCGCACAACTCTATCCATAGCCCACGCCTCGCAACCATACAACATTGTTGGAACCACTATTCCTTCAAACATACCCATTTTTGCTTTCCGAGATAATGTTCTCGACTTCCACACATTTTTCAAGGCTCCCAAAATTTTCGCCCCCTCCCCCACCCTATGATCCACTTCCGCTTCCATGGTTCCATCCGCTGACAGATCCACTCCCAGATATCTAAAACACTTCACTTCCTCCAGTTTTTCTCCATTCAAACTCACCTCCCAATTGACTTGACCCTCAACCCTACTGTACCTAATAACCTTGCTCTTATTCACATTTACTCTTAACTTTCTTCTTCCACACACTTTACCAAACTCAGTCACCAGCTTCTGCAGTTTCTCACCAGCGCTGTATCATCAGCGAACAACAACTGACTCACTTCCCAAGCTCTCTCATCCCCAACAGACTTCATACTTGCCCCTCTTTCCAGGACTCTTGCATTTACCTCCCTAACAACCCCATCCATAAACAAATTAAACAACCATGGAGACATCACACACCCCTGCCGCAAACCTACATTCACTGAGAACCAATCACTTTCCTCTCTTCCTACACGTACACATGCCATTCTTTTTTTTTTTTTTTTTTTTTTTTTTTTATACTTTGTCGCTGTCTCCCGCGTTTGCGAGGTAGCGCAAGGAAACAGACGAAAGAAATGGCCCAACCCCCCCCCCCCCATACACATGTACATACACACGTCCACACACGCAAATATACATACCTACACAGCTTTCCATG
This sequence comes from Panulirus ornatus, assembly GCF_036320965.1. Classification (NCBI taxonomy): domain Eukaryota; kingdom Metazoa; phylum Arthropoda; class Malacostraca; order Decapoda; family Palinuridae; genus Panulirus; species Panulirus ornatus. The sequence continues at coordinate 3,048,144 of NC_092243.1, read as the reverse complement.
GTTTACCCCAGACGCTTCACATGCCTTGATTCACTCCACTGACAGCACGTCAACCCCTGTATACCACATCACTCCAATTCACTCTATTCCTTGCCCTCCTTTCACCCTCCTGCATGTTCAGGCCCCGATCACACAAAATCTTTTTCACTCCATCTTTCCACCTCCAATTTGCCATTCTTATGATCTTATTAAAGTTTTATGTTTTGCATGCATACCATATATTAATGAAGAGCACTGAAGTTCAGAGCTCTCTTACACTTCATTGTTGTACTTGCAGGTTTTTTTTTTCCAATCTCTGTTGGATTTCATATTCTAACAAGAAATTCTTTACTCTAGACAAGGGTTTATGGAAATCTTTACTACTAATCCTATAACTCTTTTAATTGTAATGATTGGGCTCAGATGCTTTGATTATGTTTGGGTCTTTGGTTATAGGTATTTTTGTCTTTTCAGTAATAATTCATTTATTTGTACTTACATATTTATATATTTATAACATTGCAGTTAGAACTTCCGGTGGGTATTAAGAATCTTGGCAATACCTGTTACCTCAATGCTGTTGTGCAGTGCCTCAAAACAGTTCCTGAACTTCATTCTTCTATTAAGGAATTCAAACCCAAGCGTAAGTTAATCCATTGATTTTTATTATAGAATTTATTATGACATACCAAGATTGTTTGTAGAAATATCAAACAAAAATATTTACTTATCCTTTGTTGTGGATTAACATCTTTTAAAGCAAGAATAGTTGGCTTAAGGATTTTGTATTACACATTGACCACCTTTTCATAGACCATACTTGCCATACTTGCTTTTCCCAGGATAGAACCCCAGTTCTAAGGTTGTCAGTATGGGGAGTTAGTTTTTTGTTACTTTGATTTATTATTTTAATCTTGAAGTGCAAGGGGATTGAGGGTTGCAACACTAACTACCTCTGGCAGTATATTGGGGACTGAATCTGCAGTTGAAATATCAAGTACTTAAGTGGTCACTTGCTACTTTTAATGAAAGATTGCATTTTTCAAGTTTCACATATGCTCATCCATAGCATCCTTGTTTACTCATGTCTTTTCAAATAGCAAGATTTATGATATTCATTCTTTTATTTTTTTATTCTCATAATCCTTAGGCCAAGTAGGAATGCTTTGGGAGGGTTTTTTCAATCAGATCATCTTTTCTGGGCCTAGCAAATATGCTGATAACCTGGCTTCCTCAAGCAACATTGAGGATATCTTACATTTGGATATGGAGCTACATATGATATAATTTGTAAGTTCATGAAAGTGAGAATAAACTTTACAGGACCTGGTGCAGAAGGGGATTCGTCTTCTACCTCTTCCTCATCATCACTCCTGACAATGGTGGAGGCAGTGGACTCAGGGTCTGTGTTAACCTTGGCTATACAAGATTGTTACCGCACCATGGACAGTGGCAAGACTGCTGTTCCTTTAGTTCTCGTTAATCTTTTCAGATCTACTTTTCCCAGGTAAGTAGGAATGGGATTTTCTCATGGTGCCTGCTAATTTACAGTTAAGGTTTTAAAATGAAGATGATAACAGTGACAGAAATTGAGTGCTATACATAGTACCCCTGTTCTTTTGATGTAGGTGAGGACTACATCATTCCAACATCACAATTGTAAGAAGTATGCTTTTCATTGTATAACTTGCCTGCTAATCTAGTTCAAAGTTTTATGAGAGGAGTCAAAATTATGGTTGAGTTTTTATTTTTTATTCATTTTATGATAAAGTTTATGTGGAATCCTGCATTGATACAGAAAAACTGAGGATATCCATGCATTTTTCTGCTGTTTTCCTTCATGAAGGATAAGAGAAAACACAATGAATAACTCCTGTTAAATAAAAGAAAAGCCAAGGTCTTAATTTTTCGTGACATTGAAGAAGATTAAAGGATACACTCTGTGCAGAGATGAGAGGATAGTTACTGTAAGGAAACTTCAGTATGCTGAGGTTGTACAGACAAAGGAAAGAATGACAAAGTGTGTTTATGTGAAACATAGGGGAGTTTATACAGGTTGACGAAGGCTAAAGTTATAATTGAAAAGAGAATGAGCATGGGCATGAGAGGAATGTAGTTATAAACTAACAGAAATGTTTTGATGCTGTGGTTTGTAAAGTAACTTTTGTAAAAGGTGTGTAAGGAAATGTTCTTGATATCAGCAAATTATTGTTATTATTACTATTCATTTTCAGATTTGCTGAACAAGGAGAGCAGGGTATGTACATGCAGCAGGATGCATCTGAATGCTGGACAGAGTTGATGCGCCTATTGATGCAAGAAATTCCATCTAAGGATCCAACAACGACAGCTAAAAGTTTTTCGTAGGTATTAATGCTTTTATCTTGTACACATGCTTGTTCTTTTTGTTAATACATAGAGTGGGAAGCAGCATTTTATTAGCTTTGACAAAAAATGAATATTTCAGTGCCTGTGGTTTAACTTGATTTTAATGTATGTTTGAGAGGTGGCAAGATGATAAAGTTTGTGGTAGTGGAAAATGCCAAAAACTTATAGATTAAATGTGGTGAGAGGAGAAAGGTATACATGTCATTCTCCTTTTGTAATAGAAAGTTCTATGCAGCCTGTAGTTGAGCAGTGAAGAACTTTATGGATAGTAGATGCCTTTCAGAAAGTTTTTATCCAGACCAGAGAAACTTGTATTCCATAGGTCATTCTGTCTATCTATATCTCTGATGCCTTTTCCAATTAGAACCATCTCAAGAGAGTGGCCACAGCAATAGTTTCCATAACTAGTGAACTCCAGGTACTGCTTCTTAGTCCTTAGTGCCACACCTATAACAAGCCACTGGCAGTGGGCAACTTTAGTACAATGTTTGTAGAAGCTCCTACCTAATGTTCCTACAGTTTACTTCTGTTTAATCTTTCTGCCTAATTCTGCCTAAATGTTCCTACCAACTACTACTATCTACTACTCATACCATTTTGCCAAAAGGCAGGGGTAGCCCATAGTGCTCACTGCAGGAAAATTAGAGTCATAAAGAATGAGCTGTTTGAGTTAGGTGGTATCAGATGTTACGTATAACAAGGAGAGATTCTTTGTTTGTGGGCAGAATGCTAAGAATGTAAGACTGCTACCTGGGTCAGAGGAGTGCAACTTGACAACCACAGAAGCAGCTGTCACTAACCCTCTCGGTACCCAGGCAGGTGATACTAGTAATATATCTCGCAGATCGTTGGCTGCCTACTAATACTACTGCCATAGGATTTCTGCAATACCTAGCCATGCTTTCATCATGTTAACAGGCTCATGGAAACTCATCAGTTGATTGTGAATACCATCTTTTCTTACTAGTGTTTATTAGATCCCCACCCACCCACACAACAAAAACTCCAATTCTCCGTGTATTATATTTTTCCTTTTCTTTAATGATTATTGGATTATTATTTCCAAGTGACATCATTGATAATGGTATTTCATCATTCTCATTAGGTGCCGATTCCAAAGATGGAAGCATTTTAAAGCTTACTTTTTGTTTTTCTCTAGGTCAGTATGCACTTAATTTTCTTTTTCTTGAATTATTTACTGGTATTTAGTGGAGGTATAATATGTTAAAGTCATATGATTAGTCAAACAGCACATATTTGCATTCTTACTAAGTTGTCAATTTGTTTCACTTTATTGTTAAGGAAGCCCTTAAACTAGGACTAGATGAATATACTAGATTTTGTACAAAATTTTGAATGATTAAGGCCTGACATGCAGGAGGGTAAAAAGCATGTAAGGGATAGTGTGAATTGGAATGACATGGTATACTGGGTCAAGGTGCTATCAGTGGACTAAACCAGGGCATGTGAAGCATCTGGGGTAAACCATGGAAAAGTCTGTGGGGCCTGGTTATGGATAGGAAATTGTGGTTTTGATGCATTACACATGACAGCTAGAGAATAGATGTGAGTGAATGCAGTCTTTCTTTGTATTTCATGATGGGATCAAGTATGAAAAAGTTACTGCTGTATATATATAATAGCATTTCATTGTATGAAATGGCAAACTGACTGTCTTATATAAAATTTTTGTATATTCTATGTTGTTTATTACAGATCATCTCTCATTGACCAATTCTTTTGTGGGGAATTCTCATGTGATTGGAAGTGCGTTGAAAGTGAAGAAGAGGAAGCCACTCATACTACAGACAAATTTCAGCAACTTATGTGCCATATTAATCAAGATGTTAAGTATCTTCACACTGGACTGGTGGCTCGAATGCAGGTTTGTGTAAACCATGAACGGTATTTTCTGATGGTATTGATACACACACACACACACACACCATACACACATAGGTCTTATCTGTTAAACCAGACATACACCCTTATCCACCTTCCCTTCCACCTATAACTACACAACATAAAGACAGGGCAGACAGTAAGGAGGAGAGCTGATAACATTTACAGTACAACCCATTCACAGACCACTCATCACATGAAGTATCACAGCAGCAACACTTGACATACTAACCACAAAAAGCTACTCATCACTTACTACAAAATAGTCAATGCCTATGCACTTCCCCTCATCACTTGTCCTACTGCAAAATAACTCCTGTATACTTCCACTCTTCACCTGTCCTTACAGATAAACTCCATACCTACTAAACATAACCATTATACTTGTTTGTGTAGATGTTCAACAATCTATCTTGAATGGCTCAATACTCACACCCAAGATCTATGTGGTGAGCCACTCATAAACCAACTGCATTTTCCTCATCATCATCTAATGCCCCCAGCCAACCAGACTTCCAAAACACCATCTCCAGCAGCCAACCTCACCAGAGCATTACCTCTTGCACTCAGTCTGTGCTCAAAAGACCCACCCTAAGTACATTGCATGAACTTGACTACCCACCATTCTGATATCTCCTCAGATATCCCTCTCAACTCATGCAGATTCCAAAAAAATAGACAAACAATACAAAACATATTTGCCAGCATTCACTCAGTACCTAGAATCAAAACTTCACACTATATAACTTTTCATTCTCGTACCATGCCATATCTTGCTTCATCAACATCAACAGCCAAGCTATTGAGAAGCACATACCACAAGGACATAGAAAATATCATAATTCAAACTGTGAAATGCAAAATTAACAGAAACCAGCTTTTGTGAATTATAAATAAAATTCACACCTTCCAAAATTAAATTCGCACCTTCTTCACCACCCTAGTCCCCACACATGAAGCACATGTAATCCAAACCAACAACGTCCCTTCCCCAAAGAACAGACAAATATTTATACCCATGAAACATTGTTCCAAAATTTGCAACAAACCAACCACACTTACAAACAGGACAATCATTGATAACTTACACAAAATCTATTTTGAAGAACTTCAAACCCATTCTTCACTCCCATTAACATTCAAAACAATGAAAGCTAAGGAATTTCCTTGCAACTGGCCCTTACAACCTTTCAGATATCCAGATAAGACTCTGGCCTAATTGCAAGTGAAGTATTCACAGATATCTCCGACTATTTTTGGCTGTGCTTCAGAATCCCAGACTTCTAAAAACTTTGCAAAATAGCATCCATCTTGAAACCTCCAAACCAGTAAACTTCCCTTTTGTCATATTTCCCTCTGTCATTACTTTCATCAGTATTGGAACTCTTCCAAAAACTCACTGAGAACAGAATCAACCAAAATACCCCATTTCCCCAACACAGCAGGGCTTTAGATCAGTCACTTTATACTCTCACTTTTCTTATAAACCTTACACACACACACACACACACACACACACACACACACACACACACAATCAGTGGTAGTGAATAGTAATAAAGCATTGTCACAGTCCTCCAACATTCTTATACAGATGTTTGACATCATTCACCACAAGAAAAACCAAAAGTGTTTAAGTAACATCATTGCTGGCTACCAAGCCATTCACAAAGGTTTCACTTTTGGAACCCTCATACTCTACAAATGGATGTCCTAGAGATGATTTTTTTACTTTAAAACACTTCAGCCATTTTCTACATGATCTCCCATCATCTCAGCAGACCACAGAAGACCTCAGATCACGTCATGACACTACCATATAACAAACAAGCAGTGGTACATCAGGTATTTAGTTTGTCTTAACCAAGGCAGATCATTTGCATACCCACAGAATCCACTGTCACCCAGATAACCACAGCCAGACATCAATCCAACGTGCACTCTTCCATAACCCTGAATGGTCCATCACTTCTTGTTAACAGAACTACATCTATACTTAGTATCACATATGACACACATGTTGCATTCACCCCACACCACAAACATTAGCAAAAAAGCCATAACCAGTTAAAATACCCAGAAAAACACTTTCTCACTTTTTGACAAGGAAAAGAATCTCAGATTCCATTTCATCAATTCATCCACTTCACATTTAATTATTCCTAACCTGCCTTGTCATCCACTTTCTCAAAAGCAAGCAATGCAGCCATGTATAGCAAAAAATCAGTGCCCTCAGAACAATCACCTGTTTCATAGCATCCATGGGGGAAAAAATACTTACAATAGTTTCACTTCAGTATGCTCAGCTCTTTTTTTGCAGCGGCACTAGAGCCCTCATCCAAAGCATCCCATAGCTAACCACCAGCCTCCAGGTAGAAACAAAGAATCACCTGTGCTTTCATTTCAGCAAGCTGTAATCTACTCAGTGATCCCCCTTCTCCAGCAAACACAACTAACAAAACGTACTTGCATATTAATGACTCGACAAGGACTAACCATTTGCCCTATCAACCAAGCCTTAAACTCCTTTCACCACATGCACACCCATCCAGAACTACACTCCTGTGCATGTATGAGTTATGCTTGTCTGCATCCTGGACACAACCCTTCTTTCCAAAACTGTAAACTCTGATTCATGATTCCAAGACCCCTCATTCTTAAGACTCTTCTTCCATACCAATGATACTGAACGCTTTCTCCTCACTTGTCATGCACTCACCCTGTATTTACATAAACACACTACCACTCTTCTTGGCCTTTGGCACTCTGCAAGGTGGATGTGACCCTCTTCGTGAGTGCTATGGGAGCTCCATAGAAGAGGATACTGGAGTAAAAGTAAGTATGGAAGGTGCTTATCCTGTATAATAGGCAAATCAAATTGCAGTGTGTCATCAAACTTGAGGTGTTGTTGTTAAGTCTTTAGTGCACAGCACTAATGGTTAAGGAAGATTCTGTTTTTATAGATTTCTTTTAATGAGGAAAAATTTAGGTCTAGATTATGATGATATTATGAATCATGAATTGGTACATGTTTTTATACCTAGTTGTTTCTCCCATGTTTTTTTTCATAAATTGTGCTTAACTCTTTTATCTCGTGTGAATATTATTGATGTACTCATGCTAACTTTTTTTTTTAGGAACAAATCACCAAAAGATCTGCTGTTTTAGATCGTGATGCGGTGTACACTAAAAAATCTAAAATATCCAGATTACCAGCCTACTTAGCTGTAGAAATGGTCAGGTATGGTTGGAAAGTTTGTCTATCCTTTTATGTTTTATGAATTTTCTTTTGCTTTTTAACAGGGTAACTCATGCAGAAGCTTCTAACAAAACAGTTGAGGGAAACTGCTTAACTGTTATGCTTCTTTTAGGCATGATTCATCATTTTATCCATTAACCATACATTAAGTCTTCCACTGAGTCTGTTCTTGTTAACCATGCTCAATAGGCTTTTGGTAATATTTCCTCACCTGTTTTTACCAAATCTCCATACTTATGTAAAGGTGTTCCCATTTCCATTTTACTTTTAAAGATATCTTGATCTCACTCTTTAGCTTCCTTTTTTTTACCGTTAACAATGTTAACACTGCACTCACTTGAGAAGTTCATTTCATCTCCATGCTATTCCTACCATTGGTTTGTTGTAGACCCTAGTTTTGATTGATTACATTTGTGTTATGTTTAGAGAATTAAGAAAAACTCTTGGTTAGTCAGGTAATGAGTGGAGTCATAATGAAACCTTACACCTCAAAAGTTAGAATTGGTGATGACAACGTATTTACAAAAGAAGCAAACTTGAATACTGCATTGTTATGTGATCACCAAAAGGGCAAGCTGAAATCAATAATTTAAAGAGAATTAGAAACTTCTAACAAAATTTAGGGAATAGAACCCGAGAACAGTCACAATAGGTTAAAAGGAATTTAGATAATAAAGTGAAGAAAAAGAATTACATGGTAATGTAAGCATGGCAACAACCTGAATTAATTAAAGATTGTGCTTGAACAAACGAATTCACAACATGGAAGAAACAGAATGATTAGTTATGTAATAATCCTTTGGAATATAACAAAAAGATACCAAGCAAAAATAATCAGAGACCTGCAAAAATGATATGGAGGAATTTTTATGCTTGATCAAACAAAATAGAAATCTGTAAGAATCAGAATAGAAGACTTATGTTGTCCCAAAAGTCATGGTGGCAGAGAACAAAAGTCATTTTTAGATGAACAGTAGATATGGTGAGGGCTATGCATTATCCCATGCCTCAGCATTATATCGTAGTTAGTTTCTCAGGTTGGTAGCCAGATTCTCGCTCTTCCTCATACCTTCCACACAGCCTTCCTTGAAAATACATTTTCAAAAATGTCTTGCATGCTTTATCTCCTTCAGGTTCTTCTATAAGGAGAAGGAAGCTGTAAATGCCAAGATTCTTAAAGATGTCAAATTTCCAATTGTTTTGGATGTTTTTGACTTGTGTACGCCAGAACTCCAAAAGAAGCTGTCTCCAATTAGAGAAAAGTATAAGGTGAGTATAAGAAATAAATCTGATAATGGGGCTGTTATGTTTCATGTGATAGTATAATTAGGTTTTTTTTTTATTTTTTTTATTATACTTAGTTGCTGTCTCCCGCGTTTGCGAGGTAGCGCAAGGAAACAGACGAAAGAAATGGCCCAACCCACCCACCCCATACACATGTATATACATACGTCCACACACGCAAATATACATACCTACACAGCTTTCCATGGTTTACCCCAGACGCTTCACATGCCTTGATTCAATCCACTGACAGCACGTCAACCCCGGTATACCACATCGCTCCAATTCACTCTATTCCTTGCCCTCCTTTCACCCTCCTGCATGTTCAGGCCCCGATCACACAAAATCTTTTTCACTCCATCTTTCCACCTCCAATTTGGTCTCCCTCTTCTCCTCGTTCCCTCCACCTCCGACACATATATCCTCTTGGTCAATCTTTCCTCACTCATTCTCTCCATGTGCCCAAACCACTTCAAAACACCCTCTTCTGCTCTCTCAACCACGCTCTTTTTATTTCCACACATCTCTCTTACCCTTACGTTACTCACTCGATCAAACCACCTCACACCACACATTGTCCTCAAACATCTCATTTCTAGCACATCCATCCTCCTGCGCACAACTCTATCCATATTTTTTATTGTTAGCCAGAAAGATAGGATTAAAGCTAGTGGGTTTGCCTTGATAAAGGCTTTGGATTTTTTTTTCTAGCAGATAGTTTCTTTGAACTCATTTTCAGTTGGTTAGAATTGACTTCTCTGTGCTGAGCCTCAGGTGTAAAAGTCCTTCCCAATACAGTACAGCTAGGCAGTTACACACAAAGCTCACTGCCACACACTCACCTTCTTCCCTCACCCATCTTCTCCCCTCTCTCTTGTGCTTTTTGATTCAAATAACCTCTTATGTTTTAGATTTTTAATATAGCCATGCTGTAGCTACTGCATAACTAAACAGCATATTACATGAAAAACATATATCTATCCATTTATATCTCTGATGCCTGTTCCAATTGGAACTCCCTCAGGGGGGTAACCTTGGCCCAAAGTAGTCTCCATAAATAGTGAGCAATAGTGCCACTTTTTAGCCTTTAGTGCCTCACCCTTAACAGGCCACTAGCAGAGTGCAACTCTAGCACAGTGTTTGCAGAGGCTCCTACTTAATGTTTCAATCTACTACTACTGCCTAATGCTTGTGCCTAAATGATCCTGTCTACTGCAACCATTTGGCTGAAATTCAGGGCTAGTGCATATTGCTCACTGCAATAAGATCTAGACTTACAAAGAATGAGCTGTGTGGGGTAAGTTTTGTCAAATGTTATGTATGACAAGGATAGATTTTATGTTTGTGGACAGAATGTCAGTAGTTCATGTGTTGGTGAGGCAGAAAGAAAAGACAGCTGCTTGAGTCAGAGAAGCGCAGGTTCACAACCACTGAAGTGGTGGCTCACTAAGCAGCTCTCACTTTCCTTCCCAATACCCAGGCGGGTAGTACTGGTAATATACCTCCATAGTCGTTAGCTGTCCACCAACCACTACCCACTAAGAGAAAAGTAGTCATTCCTATAGAGACATATGGATGATCCTCATTCGTCATATTGAGAATATGTGGACAGCAAGTGGAGGAAATTGACAGGGTGCCACTATGCTAATTATTCCCTATTAGCTAAGTACCTGGTTCTACCAAGGCTGAAATGGATATGTAATTTTTTCCTTTATATATCTTCTACATTTTTATAAAAGGAACAGAAAGTAGGTATAAAAACTGAAAGAGATGTGTAAGTTATGGTTGGAATTGCAAAAAACAAGAGATGGTATTTTCTAGTAATATTTCTGGTGTGATAAGGTATGAAGATGAAAAAGTAGATGGGAACAATTTGTAACAAGTTATTTTGATATTTAACATTTTCAGGACATGGAAGAAAGGCAGATAGAAGAGGAGCGAGCCAAGAAGAAAGGCAGACCAATTGCTATAGAAGAGAAACCACGCACTCGTTCTCTTCCATTTTCTTTTGAAGATGGTGGGTGTTTATTACTTTATTGCAAGTGTTTATGTATTATAGTGATATAGTAAAGTGAACCAGAAAAATATAGCATATCAAATGTGAGTTAGGCCCTAAGAAAAAAGAAAAAATCCATATCGAACATAATAGAGTAAAAGCCAGGGAAGGAAAAATGATGAGTAGGGGCTTAGACAATATAACTATGGATATAAAAATGATAATAAAAATCTACTGAAATGTATTGCTGGGATAATGATTGACTGAGAAATAGTAGATCTTGATAACGAAATAGTTGAGATACTTGTCAAATCAAGCAATAGTCCAGAGATAGCTAAGTTGATACACCCTTGATAGAGATATACATACTGAGAGCATTACAGGTAAGACTAATTGAAAAAATTTTTTGTTGAGGACAGCAGACATGTAGACAAAAACCTATTAAAGATACCCACCAAAAAGACAATGATAAAGATTTCAATATTGAGATTCAGATTTTGTTAGACTTTATACCAAGAAGGTGCACATAAACTTGAATCTGAAGGTGAGATGTACAGTGTGGGGGCAGGATGTGCATAGTTGTTTCATAGTTGGACAGTATAGCTATGAAAGTAAAATAGTATTAACTAATGATGTATGCCTTTAAATAACACAGCTAACATAGCTAGATTTGAGAAAGACACTGATGATTAAGTGAATAATACTACTCATAGTATTCCCTGCTTGTCGTAGAAGGCAACTAAAAGAGGAGGGAGTTGGGGGGGGGGCTGGAAATCCTCCCCTCTCGTTTTTTTTTTTTATTTTCCAAAAGAAGGAACAGAGAAGGGGGCCAGGTGAGGATATTCCTTCAAAGGCCCAGTCCTCTGTTCTTAACGCTACCTCTCTAACTCAGGAAATGGCAAATAGTATGAAAGAAAAAGAAAGCAAGTAAGGAAAGTGAAAATGAAAATAGTGAGACTAAAATATTAGTTATGATAATGGCATTGATACAGTACTAAACAAGGGCAACTCTCGTGCAGTGTTTGCAGAGGCTTCCAACTAATGTTCCAACCAACTCCTTCTACTTAATGCTCCTGCGTAAATGTTCCTACCTACTACTTTTATCTACTGCTCTGAATATTTTGCCAAAATGTAGGGCTAGTGCAATGTGAGGAAAATCTAGAGTTACGAAGAATGAGCTGTATGAGTTAGTGTTGTCAAGTGTTGTGTGTGACAAGGGAGGATTGTATGTTTGTGGACAGAGTGCCAGTAGTCCATGTGTTGGTGAGGCAAAGTAAATACAACTACCTGGGCTAGAGGAGTGCAACTTGACATCCATTGAAATGCTGGCTCACTACAAGGCTGTCACTAACTCTCCTGTTACCTAGGCAGGTATTACTGGTAATATAACTCCATAGTCGTTGGCTGCCTACCAGCTACTACCTACCTATAATAATGAATGTAGATGTGGACACCCAACAGTGCCCAAAGTTTGTTGTCAGTTTGGAAATCTTAATGCAGTAGGCTATAGTACTCTCCCATGCTAAAATAGGAAAAGTATACTTTTTTGGTGGGGTATTTTCTTCTGTAACTTATGGTATAGAATTTTTTTTCATACTATTTGCCATTTCCTGCATTAACGAGGTAGCATTAAGACCAGAGGACTGAGCCTTTGAGGGAATATCCTCACTTGACCCCCTTCTCTGTTCCTCTTTTGGAAAATAAAAAAAATGAGAGGGAAGGATCCTTCTACGATTCACAGGGAAAACATGGGAAGCATTCTTTCTCCCCTATCCCCAGGTATAGAAATATTTAGATATTTTTTTCGTAATGGGGAAGCATCATCTTATATGTATGCCTAAATAATATGCAGAGAATGCTACATGTTTGTCTTGCTTTATGGAAAAGTTTCATTTGAGTACTCTTCTCTATCTCAGATTCTTGATTGTTTATTCATGCAAAGTTGATTATTTATTGACAGATTATGGAAGCAACAACAGTGGTTTCTACAAGTTACAGGCTGTACTAACCCATCAGGGGCGGTCTTCTTCATCTGGTCATTATGTAAGCTGGGTACGATGGAAAGGCAATGAATGGCTCAAGTGTGATGATGATGATGTCACACCTGTTACGGAAGAGGACATTCTTAAGTTATCTGGAGGAGGTAAGGTTTAGCATCAGAAAGATTTATCTTAGAAAACAAAATTATGCTGATAGCAGCTCTGTTCATTATTATAAGGTGCCATGTTGCTGGAGAAATAGATTTGCAATTCCATAGTGTTAATTAATGATCATCTCTTGAATTAGCAACAGGTTTGCTGATAAGGAGTTTGACCATTCATCTTCATTCTCTGTGTGTCTCTCCCCCTCCCTCCCTCTCTCTCTTTCTTCACCATCTTCCAGACTATTTTCTTATTCTGTGTTGAGTTGTTCAGTGCTCTCTCTACTCATTTTTATTTTTTCCCCCATTTGTTACACCTCCAGTTCCTTTTTCGTGATCTGTTGCTAACTCTTGCACTTCCTTTCCTGCAGGAACAGATCATACACCTGGCTTTTCAGTTTCACTAGCAATGTAACTGATAGATTTTATATTTAATCATGTTACTCAGGTTTGTAATGCAGATTGTATATTATTTCATATTTTTTTTTTTTTATTTTAGGTGACTGGCATTGTGCCTACATATTGTTGTATGGACCACGGATATTGGAAATATTGGATGAGGATGAAAAACCAGCACAAATTGAAATGGAGACACAGTGAAGCAGTAATAGCTAAATAGTTTAACCATGGTAATTTGATTGGTAAATTTAAACATCATTTCAGATAATTTTCTACTGTTCCAAACAGGTGAAATGTGATATGCTGGGTCTTGATATGGCTTTCAGTAAAAGAATTCTTAACTTATCACAGAGCTAATTTTTGATAATAACCTGTCTGTCTTGTTAAGAATTATTTAATGAAGACTTTTACCCAGCTTTTAGTTTAAAGATGTTAATAAATAAATTTCCATGTTGTACCTGTAAAGATTATTTTGATTCCATGTGACTGTTGCCCATCTTCAGGGATGTTTTCTGAAGGGATGATATTGTATTTTATCAATTTAATGGGTATATAGAACCACATACAAGTATGAGAGGAGGGGTATAGCCTTGTTTTGTAACATTGTTCATATGTTTTATTCAGTCAGAAACTGGTTACAGTAAATTTTATTAATGCTTGAAGTTTTATTTACCATCATTGTAAGAAGAGAAAGGATGCTTCAAGCCATTACAATTGTATTACAATTTCAAAAGATCGATGATTTTCTCCTCATATTTGGTCACCATTTCTCATGTTATATGTGTGATAAATTTTGTTTTTATAAAACCAGTAAGAGTTGTTTATCTTCATTATACTGGTCCATTTATCATACATAAAGTAAGTGATGCTGCAAGAACCAAGTTGGCATCAATGTGTATACAGACTGGTATAGCAAAGCCAGCCCCTTCATGAGGCACCAGTTGATACTCTGAAGAGCTTCAATTCTAGTGCTGACCAAGAAGAGTATAAGCTGATTTACTTCCATGCCCAATTCTGAGACAATAAAGCAGCTCTAAACAACTACCAATCAATAACACGAACACCATGGTATTAGACTTAATAAATCATTACTTCATACAAGCAAACTTTGCCCAATTCAAGACAACAAGGCTTCATAGCCAGATCATTCATCTCAGCTGTGGAATCATGCAAAACAATTGATATGAGGAGACACTGGAGAAACAACACTTTGACAACAGACATTGTTTAAGACTGAAATGGTAAAGTTGGAAGACAGTTCTGCATTTCCCAGCAAATGGATCACATCTTAGTAATTTCAGATACTTCCAATGTAAGAAAATTTCTTCCTGACTGTAATTAAGTTTGCACTTAAAATTTTTGCTTATATTGTGACATAAATGGAAACTTCACAGGTTTGTGTGATCATTTGTTGATAATGAGTAAATAAACTTGAAAATTGTAGAAAAAACAAAACACTGGACGAGACTAATAATGGTAGCTTATGTCCTTATAATCGCATTTTTCCACATGCAACGGAAGACAAAGGTCTGTATGTGTACTATTTGCAGAATTATGCAGGATTTACCGATTAAATGAGTTCAAAGATTTCAATGTGCATTTGATTAACTTTACTTTGAAATTATGCAGCCTCTTAATTATAAAAGCTGCCATAATCATTTAACAAAGCACTTTGGTGTATCAGCAAGTAAGGATGTAATTCTTTAATCAAATGTGTTTAGAAATATATGTAAGATGATGCTGATGAATGCATAATAAGAGATTCCAAATAGCCACATGGAAATTTAAGGGTATGATTTGAAAGAAACAATTTAGTAGGCAGCTGGTGTGCCGAATTTGATTAGTGTGAACAGTTTGAAAAGGCTTCCTGAAACGTAGATCTTAAAGGAAATGGGAATAAGAGAAAAAAAAAAAGAAATGTAGTTGAATATATATGAGAACAATAGTTTATTCTGCAATGAGGTAAGTGCATGTAGAAAAGAGGTCTGTCAAAATGAGGGTTTGCCAAATCAAGGATGGTGGGCCACTGGTGACAAGACATTCATAAGTGGTAAAGGCATTTTGAAACAATGGAGATGATATGAGATTTAGGCATTGCTTTAGTGTTGTATTAGGTTGGGAGAATGAAAAATAGGCATGGGTCATGATGTCATTACAGAAGTGAGGAAATTATCACTATAATTGACAAATAGAATCTGGAGGGACGGCATACAAAATGAATAGAGAAATTACAGAAGTTAAGTTGTAGTGAAGAGCATATACGTTAGAGGCAAATGCTCTTGAACCAGGACTAGACAAGCATAAGTGACGTTCACAACGTAAAATGGGTTAATTGACAAGCTATGGTCTTTTAAACAGTGTTGTTGAGTTATAAGGCAGAATTGTAATCATAAAATGGTTACAGAAATTTGGTGTGGAATCAGGATTTTTTCAGAGGGGAAAGACGGTATTGTTGACCACAATTTTGTATGAATGAAAGGTGAGGAAAAAAAGTGGGACGCTTCACATCCCCTGGTTCAATGACAGCACGTCGACCCCGATATACAACATCGTTCCAATTCACTCCATTCCTTGCACGCCTTTCACCTTTCTGTATGTTCAGACCCCGATTGCTCAAAATCTTTTTCACTCTATCCTTCCACCTCCAATTTGGTTTCCCTATTCTCGTTCCCTCCACCTCTGACACATATCCTCTGCATTCTTGAGCCGCCTGGGATCGAGCCCATAGGTTTGATTCATGGATTACGACAGTCGGTCCACAGTCAACCGAGATGTTCATCCTCTCATAGGGCTTAGGCTAGGATATATATATATATATATATATATATATATATATATATATATATATATATATATATATATATATATATATATTTCAAACTATTCGCCATTTCCCGCATTAGCGAGGTAGCGTTAAGAACAGAGGACTGGGCCTTTGAAGGAATACCCTCACCTGGCCCAATTCTCTGTTCCTTTTTTTGGGAAAAAAAAAAAAAAAACGAGAGGGGAGGATTTCTAGCCCCCCCGCTCCCTCCCCTTTTAGTCGCCTTCTACGACACGCAGGGAATACGTGGGAAGTATTCTTAATCCCCTATCCCCAGGGATATATATATATATATATATATATATATATATATATATATATATATATAAGCAAAGTACCAGCGAAAGGTTGCGTACGTGCAACGTCGAAAGTGTACAATGGTGAATCGGTACAATAAATGTTTCGTCGAAGATTACTTAACCTTGTTTAAAAAACCTTTCAAGATATATATCTACATTAAATAGTACAAACGTTTTACACAAACTACATCAGGATGTCTATGACGACAAAAATCATAGTTATCATACTCATGGCAACAATCATAAAGATCAATCCACTTTGCGTTCAACTGGTTTACTTCGTAGCCAGACGTACGATACATCTATTTCTATGCTTTACACATGGATAACTGCAGCCTAACATACAAGAAAGATATATACTATGTAGATAGCTTTCAATGTAAGTCAACATTTCTGGCAACCCAAGCAGCTTGACTTTTAATCACTAATCTATTTATGAATCCTAATGTCATCTTTTAGCATTTATAGAGAAATTATTCTTTTTCATCACTGAAACGTAATTCCTAAAGTTCAATTTGAAAATTTGAATAAACGCCTGGATTACATTCATTGTATGAGTTTGCAGCTGGCTCGCTGGCGCCTGGCAGCACTATTACCGTAAACTATACCATGCAAGAGAGTTAGTCGACAGAAAACCCTGGCCGAGTAAAGATACAAATTTGAGTGTGACGTGAACAAGGACGCTATGGGAGGTGAACCACGGTCTTCATCCCCAAGAGCCCCTCGGCAGAAGCATAAAGAAACGTTGGAGATGGTAAATGAAGAAATTTTGACTCTCTACGAGTTGCTGGAACGCCAGGGGGTGAGTTAACAACAGTTTCGTGCCCCCTTCTCTTGACGTACTCGGTGTCCTTCACATGTTTCCCCCTTTTTTCCCTGCGGCTGTTTACCTTTTTTTTTTTTTTTTTTATGCACGCTTATTTATTGGCGAAGTCCTCACTTTTTTTTTTTTTACGAAGGATCGACGTTTTCTGGGAAGAATTCAGACTTCAAATTGTCTTGATGTATATAGTATGGGGGAGCTGATATTTAAAATATGGATTTAATACTGTTATTAAGAATTTAGGTTTTGAGAGAACCAGTTGTCCCTAGGGAATGTATGTTTTAGTTATTGTATTTTTGCAAGTGCTTTATTTTAACTCCTGAGGTTATGTATAGGTCACACGACTTTCTTTTCAGAAAGTCAAAGTTTGACAGACTAAAAACCCCGCAATATTGTTCACGTCAGCGGCTCCGAGATCAGGGTTTGAAAGTGAGTGAACCTGAGAAGGTTTATTTTTTTGTGTGTGTGGGTGATTGGGGGCGTTGATGACGTTTGCTTGCATACAGGAAGTAAAGAGTAAGAGGATATTATGTAAATTTAATAGAATGGGAAAAGATGTTCATGATGTGTAGAGATCTAAATTTAATTTACAAAATCCGCAGCAGAATTCGTCTGGGGTTTGGGAATATAGGAATTTCAGTGATTAAGTGCGTATGAAAAAGACATTTTGATAATCGAAGAATTACCAGACACTTTTAAGGCCTTTGATAATATATATTATGGACGCGTTCGGGATATGTGCATGTCATGTCAGAAGAATTATTTTGTTATACCTTTTGTGAGGTGGGATAGAAAAGTTTAGTGAGGATGAGGTTGTAATGAAGATAAGCATGTTGTGAAATAAGGGTCTAGTGAAGATGTGGGTGTAGTAAAGATGAAAGTATAGTGAAAGTAAGGATGAAGAGGAGTTGAGGGAATCGTGAACAGGTGGCATTTGGCGTGAATTGTAAGGCTCTAGTCTGGCCACTTATTTCGAGGGTGTAGTGAATATGAAGGTTTTTCGAAGGTAAGGGTGTAATGAAGATGGCCTTTGACCTTACCTGTAATGATAAGCTCTTGACCCCCAAATTATCCAAACCATTTTCAAGACCGGCCGAATATTTATCCAATCTCAGCACAAGTGAACGAGCATCGAAAGTAATTATTTACGTGGTAAAAGTTTTCTGTATGTTATGTAAATAGTTCTTCGCACTTCAGAATAGATATATGAAAGAGCATCGATAATCTGTTTAATGATAATTGTTTTACGTATTTGTATGTCTGTGAAGAAAGAGCTTCAGGGGCTGCCTTGAAATTAACTGGTGAAGATTACTGTATGTGAAGATGATTTAGTTAAAGAGTAGGGAGAATTTAGTGGAGATAAGGATATTGTGATGATTTGGTATAATGAATATAAGAGGATAGTGGAGGTGAAGGTGTAATGATAATGAAAATGAGTTTGTTGACAAAAGGGTTGAGTGAGGATGTAAGTTAGTGAAGAAAGCATTTTTGACGACCTCAAGAATGACCAAGCATTGTATGTTCAAGGCTGGCAGAAGCTAGTTACGATATTTTTTCCTCTGTAGGAAAAGATGTTAAACTTGTATTACAGTGATGCACGGGATGTAAATATCGGTACACGTCATGAACTTTTTGAAACTTATGTGGATACATCCCATGCCTGTTCTAACTGGATGAAATCCTCTTGATGTATAATATTGGTTTTTAGTTGAGTAAGAACACGTAATTTACCTCGACCCGTAAAGGCACTAACTCGTATCCTCTGAAGACATTCAACCCCACCAGAGCATCATGGATACTATATACATATACACTAGCCATATGGTTAGTGTATATGTATAGTCTACAGAGATGATAACATCCTGGTTGCTAAAGGTAATTGCATGTGATGTATGTAGAAGTTTGTCAGTTTTGGCTTCTTGTGCTGAACTCAGCACTGAAACGTACATGCTTTGTTACTAGTTTTGAAACTTATCATCACACGTTTATTGATTGATCGAAAATAGGGATGCTCGTCGAGAGATAGAATTATGTCCATGATGCACATCCGCTTTCGCAAATGTGCTGACAGCATCCGCATATTATGAAATGTTGCTTCCGTTACATCGCTGTTAAGCACCACTACGAAAACGAACCCGTCCACAACGGTTTTGGTGGAGGCTTCTACTTCAGAAGTAACTTATTGAAAACGAATTGCGAGATTATCAGATGTGATACGAAGTCTCTTTAAGATATAAAATTCAACCAACACTTTAGTAGAATGATATTTAGTTTTTCTCAACGCACAGACTTTACTCGAGCGTCCAAGTACCAGGTATAGCACTCCACATCGAGCAGGATGATGACCGCTAATGTATTTTAATCCATTGATGGGGCAACTTTCACACATAAACCAGTCCGTGCGAATGTCTCGTTTCTGAATATTGCACATTCTTGAAAGTGCACGCGAGTTACTTCAGGCATGGCATACGCGAAAGGCAAATACTCGAGGCCGAGCATACGCAGGAGATACCTTAGGCCAAGCATGCACAAAAAGTGCTTTCCACCTGAAGATAAAAGAAGTTGGATATACACAGTATCGTCAAAAAACAAGCAGTGTTGATCGAATTTCCTCTAAAATATAGATGTAAAAGGATGATAATGAAAAGAATAACCATGAAACACCAAGAATAGATTAAAAGAAATGAAATCGTTCTGAAATTGGAGGAACAATTACGGGTCAGGTCTCTTAAAACTTTGATTTTCGAGTAGAAGTTGAAATACACCATTTCGCAGCTCTTGGCATAAAGTATCTTAGCCTAGCAAGTTAACATGATATTGTTAATTTCGAAAAAAGTTTACAATAATACAGATGTGTGTGTTACAGAGGATATGTTTCCTTGTGTTGCAGCTGAACAGCAGCCAGTGGGAGACGGTGACGCAGCCGCTGGTGGATGCTGTCAACAAGGCTCAAGTCAGGCGTAAGGCCCACGCCCTCGCCCGTTGGGCTGGCTTTAGCTTCGCTCTCTTCCTCTTCCTTTTCCTCCTCTTCCAAGTACGTTACAGCCCATTTATCCTGGGCTGTTGTTGGACTTGATAAATTTGCGTGACACCATAGTCACTTGAAGATTTTATTTTATATATTGTAGTAATTTTGGTTGTAATAATTACATTAAAGTTGTGTATGGATTGTTGTAATGTAACATGAAATTGGTTATGCACAGATCCCGTGGGTACAGAAGGTAGCTACCGTGCTCTTCCGACACTTCTTGCTGCTGGTAAGTCCAGATGATGGTGACACTGTGAGTACCTGAGTGATGGTGATATATAGTTGGTACCCCTGGGTGATTATGACATGATGGTTACCTTTAGTGGTAGTTACTTGCTGAGCGCCCAAGTTGGTAGTCAGTTAAACACATTTGTTAAAGCTGAAGTAAGGAAATGTTAGTGTCAGCTGCAAAATTAGGTGTAGTTTAGTGTATAGACCAGGATGGATTTCACGAGACAGTAGGTATAAATTTCCACCATTTTTGGGTATGATGATAACGAACAAACAGAGAAGGCGGATGGGGATTCAACTGAAAACGTTTAAGTATATATTAATTAAGTGCAGGATAAGAGTTTTGTTCTTTTGTATTTACTGTATGCTTAAGGAGCTGCGTAAATATAGTGTTGGGTTAGGAGGCTTGTCGTGAGTGGGTGTTGTTGTGAGACCTTGATATGTTTCCTCCCCATTGGCTCGTGGATTGATAAACTGTTGGGTTTCTTTGTATTATCCTTGTAATAGTGGTGGTAGTTAGGTTGGATGGGCTTATGTAATTTGTATATCTCTTGGATGGGTACATGTAACATGTAAATCCTTGTTAATGTAAGGCGGCCTGTTTGCCTAAATCTGGTTGCATATAGGTAATATGTGGTTTACAATTCAAATGAATGATTTATATTGATCTCAGTTATGCCACCATTTGACGTATGAATGAATTGATAATTTACAAATCTCGAATATGAGGAATGAGAGGCACGTAAAGGTGAATCCCTTCAATTTGCGAGTAATATGCGAACTCCGCTTGTTATTAATCCGCAAGCTTGTTCAGTGAGTGGTGGGTTAATGCTTTCCAAACCTTTGAATGAAAGTACATAATATTCAAGTCCCTTAAATTTGAGTAATGAACTTTACTATCCATTGCAAGTTATTGCAAGTCTCAGTAATATTGATTTAGCAAGTCAGTCAATATTGTACGGAGATATTCGTTACTTACTCTTCACTTCCATAATTAATGGATACGCATTCTCAGGATTTCTCTTAAGGATCAGGAACTAGCACACGGCTCGGCCTCACAGGATACGGGGACTTGCTGAACAGACATAGGGTTTCACAGGTTGCAAGGACTCTCACATCGGAGGAATGGACTTTACATATTTAAGGGACTTGTATTTTCGAAACATACAAATAACATTCATATTCCTGGCACAGTTAAGGAGTTTATGCTTGAACTATACTTCAGGATTATATTTACGATTCCTGAAAAGTGTAAGTCTTGTGAGTTCATGGGTTACGTGTACGATTATATATTGTCGGGAGAACGTTACAGGCTGCTGTAAAACATCTGATTGTGTTAGTGTTCTTGAATTGGGTTTGATGAGAAACTTTTCTTCAATTTCTCCTTTGCCCGAGTTTGGTAAATTCTTTAATGGTGTTTCCTAAGTTGAGTATTGATGGGTTGGACGCTAGAGTCTCCCGTTATTGGTGTGGTGTGATACGTCTGCCATCCCAGAGGTTCTGTGCTATCTCGTTTAGCCAGGCGAAGCGGGGGTTGCAGGGTGGAGGTGGGGGAGAAGGGCACGGGAGGAACGTGGGAAGAGGCCAAAGGTTATGAAGCTGAAGAAGGCTGTGAAGAAGAAAGATATATATACAAAGAATTCATAGAAATAATTATAGAGGTGAATGATGAAAAGACATAAGTGAGACAGACTGTTGATTGGAAAGTATTTGACAACATGAATAACGGAGAGAAAGGGTTACCCGAGGGGCTGCTGCAGCGGTAGTGAACGTGAGGGAGCATAGAGCCAGTAATGGCGGCCAAGATGTGAGAATGATATAATGAAATATTGATATATTCTTACAAGGGTGTATTCATTGCCTTGTAACAAATTGAATTTCAACCAAATGGTGTAATTTTTGGAAATCAGTAAAAAGTCCCACTTTATATGAAATAAGTTGCCCAATGTCATTTTTTGTTGCTTGAAATTATAATTTGGTAGTATATTGTGGTGCATGTTTGTTTACAATTCATTGTTAAGGATTGCAACCGTCTCAAGTTTAAAAGTTTACTTATGGCCTCTGCAGCAAGGTCAGTCAATCGGAAATTTAGTGTGTAGTCCTACTAAAGATCAGGCTTGCAATGCTTTACAGTGAATGTTACAAGAAAGTTGTCTTTGTTACCCACATCGATAGAAGAAATCTTGATTGCGTCTGTGATCCTTTAAACGTGGATCATGAGCTGCATCCTTTACGGTCATGAAATGTTTTTAAATGTAAACTTTGTGATTTGTATTGTTGGATACTGTTTTGGTCAAAGACAACGTGAACTCAATTGCATTGTGGAAATAACGTAACGACGTCAGTTTTCAACACAATGTCATTTCTTAGGTAATTCAAAAACTTTTTAGTAAAACGTATGGTAAGGTTTAACCGTATTTTTGTCACGTCGAAAAATCTGCTGACGGAGAGTAGGTTATCATGAGGAAGGAAATATCACAGCTCCGCACAAAGGCCATCTTTCTCTGGCTTGGGGTATGTCCACAGACCATGATGTTATCGTCAGGTTCCCGCACAAGCATTGCATGCTGTGGTTCCCGGGGTCGAACCCTCACTTCACCTCTCGCGTCCCATCACGAAAATTAACCGTTTTTGCCGAAATGAAATTTTGATTTCTAATCGAATCATCCCTAAATATGGTTGTTGGTGTGTTATGCATGATGCTTACAGAATATTTGAAGGTGAGTTGTATGCAGGTGTTTTCTTGTCTTTTAACCTTTTGTATATTCCATTTCTTGTGAACATATAGACTCGCAGACAGTCCCGCTCACTTTACATACCTTGCAGCTTTTGCCGCGGTGGGACTGGTCACGTATTTACTACTCAGACTGTTTTATCTCCAACCCATACTATGTTAGTCGCTCCTTGGTTGAAGATGACTGCAATGTAAGTAAGATTGATTGATTTGTTTAATACGCAATTATGATGTATTTTTAACTTTCAGAATAATGGAAGCTTGATCAGTATTGATCATCAATAGTTTAGAACTTTATCTAAATGTTACATCATCAGACCTAATTTTGACAACAGATGCCTGTGCAGACTAGTTTGTAGGCATCTTTTTGACAATACCGAGATAGTGTGGATAATGTAATTGCTGATTATTGATGAAAGAGTTTATGCGTATTCGGGAAAGGTGGTCACAAAAATGTTTACATATTTTGATACTACACATTCTGCAGGTGTAAATCATGATAAAACTACGTTGTATATTCTCATGATGCATTTTTTAGGTATGTGAATCTCTGGAAAAGGTGGACCGACTGAGTAATGCATCATCGGATGTTGTGTCTGAAGATTACTTGAAGAATGATATTCCCTTTATTGTCACGGATGCCATGGATGATTGGCCTGTCATGAATACTGAGCAGTTCTGGTTTGACAACATTACAGAAGTAAGTTAACCCGTAACTTCTTGTAATGTGTCAGAGTACTGTATGTTTTGAGAGAGAACTCCTTCAAAGATTAACTTAACAAACAGGTGTTTGATGGTTTGATGATTCGTGCACCGTCCAAAAGAGATGTGGCATAGGCTTTGGAGAAGCAAACGAAGCTCACTTGATCATAGATAATAACCACACATCAAATATGGGATGCCTTCATTAACCCTGATCTTTTTTTTTTATTTAGTATTGATGTTAGTCCTGTGTGTGTGTGTTTAAAAGATTTGACTCAAGAAATATGGTTGACAAAATCATGTGAGCCTAAGTTTGCAGATCTGATCTTGGTTGTAGGTTAGATATCATGGATTTCAAGCTGCTTATTGTACATTTAACTGTATAGTTTACTGGTTGTCACTCCAGTGAGCCTCTTTTGTCGAATGATCAATTTAGCCATGTGAAATTTAGAGCTCCTGTCCTTGATTCTGACATTTAATTAATCTGTAGGAAGATCTAAAATGATATCCTAAAGCATTTGGTGCCAACTATAAGTTGATTTGATGATACCCTATAGTGATACCTTTGGCCATATCATTTTGAATGAGATTTCTCAAATAAAAAAGTTTTAATTGTACTTGTATTGCCTTTTTGGTATTATCAGAAAGGCGTACATTCCATGGTTTATATTGTAAAGCTTGTTGAACTTGATTTGATGGTTACTTAGAGTTGTCTCATTTAAGATTACTTTGCGAATCATGTATATGATGAAGTACTGTAATCATATACATGATAAACTTGACGCATATTAACTAGGCCACTTTAGATCATATATTGACCTGAACTGTTTATGCTTATAGCTGGGGAAAGATTATTGCATTTGGAATACTTAAGGAAGGTCTTTATTTAAATTTCAGTAATGGGTACATGTTTGCATATTTATCTTGGTGAGTAGGACTTTTGATAGAGAATTAGGGAGCAGAAGTATGCTGGGGAGTTGTATCAGTATAGGTATAAAGTATTGAATTTTCATTAGTGTGTTCAGTACTGTGGTAGCATAGTATTGTCTCATTGAAATAATTTTTGTTTGTGTCACATTTGAAATAATCATTTATGTAATTGTTGCAAACATCGTGCACTTATTGTTGGTCATACTGTAGTCATGCAGTATGTGATGTTTCATGTTAAGGTTTCCCATAAGATGACTTTCTGGAGTGCATTAAATTGTTTTATGTTACTGAAAGTTTAGGATGAAGCCTCTAACTCTTGTCAGGATTAGTAATACAGTGAAGCATTTTTTTGTTATGATGAGCAGATGTACTTGAGTGAGGAGTTACGTGGCATATATCCTTGTGAGTTGACCTCTAACCTCCGCTTACGTCCTGATGACTTGAGAGGGTTCCTAAAGAAAATTCATAATCCAGATGTACACCGCTGGTATGGTCATTGGTGAGTTGCTTAGACAAGTTTTTCTCTTTCATTGATGTCTTCCTGTTGCCCATAAAATCTGCTTCAGATATATGCCTCTTCTTAAGAAGAATCTCCTGCCTGTTGTAGCTTGCCTCCCCATGACCTACCAAACAAATTTAACTTTTCACAGCTCTTTGCAACTGCTTCTAATGTAGGCCTTTTTCTTTGTTGTTTGTTTGTTTATGTAAGATGTATTTTTTTTTATTTAAATGTATTTTAGGTGAAGATGAAGTTCTCACCACCATGTCTTTCTGCTTAGTACTAACTTCTTGCTGTTTTTGAATCCCCTTAGTTTTGCTTAATTACAGTGCATTAGCTCAGGTTAATTTTGGAAATGTAGATTTGCAGATTACTTAGAAAAATGTATTGAACTTTGTTTTCCCTTTGTCCTGATTAGGATTTGAATTTCTAAAGTGATTTGATATAGTTATGGTTAGTTGAAGGCTGTGTATTGATTTTTTGAGATATTCAGGTGCAAAAGAAATTAA
The DNA here is from genome assembly GCF_036320965.1 of Panulirus ornatus. NCBI lineage: Eukaryota > Metazoa > Arthropoda > Malacostraca > Decapoda > Palinuridae > Panulirus > Panulirus ornatus. Next base: position 3,022,218 of record NC_092243.1, on the reverse strand, counting down.
CTGAATTTTATATGTATTTTTTTTATTGTATAGTTGGACTGGCAAACACTTACATAGTTTCCTCAGTGTGTACTCTCCATGTTGTCATTTTGAATATAGATTTTTTTCTAGTCAAAGAATTGGACTAGGCTGTCAAGCTTAATTGGCTGTTATGTAAGCAGCAGGGCTGCTGATACTTTTTCATCTTGTTCTCACTACATTGATTGATATTATTTTGTGGATAAAGCCAGTGTTATATAACAATCCCTTTTTTAATTCTCAAAAGTATGCATCCATGAAATACAGAACAACTTTCTGTGGGAATCGTATACATTTAACTAATGTTGTCAGATGGCAGGATTCACTCTGTATTTCTGTAGTCATTAAACATATTCTCTATATGTGAGGGGAGTAATCAGATATTACTACTAAGAATGGTGCCTATATTTATATGTGTTCTGTGAAACTAGACAAAAACCTTATTTTATAACTTCATCCCAACCATACATTAACTATAAAACTGTATGTTGCTTGTTGTGTAATTGTTGAGTCATCCACAAGTTTGATTTGATTTGAAGGACCTCTGTGGTGTAGCAGTTGGCATTCTTGACCGTGACATATTCATGTCACCCAATGTCGAGTGCATAGGTTTGAATTCTAGTTTCAATAGTTAGTCCACAGTTGGCCCAGTTGTTCATCCATTCCTAGGGATTGGTCGATGAATTAGGTACCTAGCTCAGGATAGGCCTGTATGTATATGAGTAGACATCTTGCAAATTAATGTATTGTTGTATTATGTGGAATATGGTTAGTGAAGGTAATTTAATTCGTGCATCTTTTAAATGAGTTTCTGTGAAAAACACAATACTGAGAATGTGAAAGCAGAAAATCTAAATTGGTTAATTATGTTACATGTAGGCCTTACAGTATGGTAATTCTGTTCTGTTTGTGGTTCATGAAAAGGCAAGGTCAGTTTTGGAAATTTATGTGGTGCCTTCTTTTATTTTGGTAATTGTTTTGAATGCATTCAACAGGGAGAATTGTAATAAGAAGGCTGCAAAGGCCTTACGGCAAATCTACCGGCGCCCATACTTCATTCCTCATATGGTTGACTTCTCTGACTCAAATTGGGTCATCATATCCTCAGACTTTAAGGGCAAAGTATATAAAGAGGTGGGTCACCTACTCTTAGGATTTCATCTTTAGTAAACTGTATGTAATCTCAGTCACACCAGTATTCTGAAGAATTCTTTTATTGATGTATCTATTTAGGTATAGTCTCTTAAGTTAGTTAACCCTTTTTTTCAGTTAGAGGATCAGCCAAAGGTATTAAAGTACCTTCTGCAAGATAGAAGCACAGAGATGCAAAGGACCCTTTTCATGTGTTCTCTTCTATTAGATTGTTTATTTTCCCTCACTTAAACCATGCTGCAATCCAACTCTGATCGTCTCATTTTTATGACTGATCTTATTATTTCCCACTGTTTGTATGTTTATCTTCCTTTTCCCATCTTTGTTATTTTGATTTACCTCACTTCCATTCTCTGAACCGTCTTATATTTTAGTTTAGTTCATGTCTTGTACTGCTGATAGAAATGCAACTTTATAAGAGCAGAACCATCTTACAGAGTCCTTCAAGAGATTTGATGTTAGATCTGATATTAGCTTATGGTAATCTGTAACCCTTAAGTGTCAGGAAAGATTCCACAAGTCTTGTTTTGAGAGCTTATACAGCTGTACTTTGCTTAGCTGTAAAAGATGTTTTCATTTCATCTTTAATGTCCATTGCCATAATCAAGTTAATGGCACCTGATAATCCAACAAATTGTAAAATTCACAGCATTTTGTGATATATGAGTTATCTTTGATAAATTGTTGGATAATTTCACCTATAAACAGCACTAATAACATAAGTGCAATATTCCATCTTGGAGAAAATTCATGGTTAATATCTGGTACAGTATTTATTGGACATGAATGATATTACCATTATTTTCTCTTCCAGGTGGACTTTCAAACAGAATTGCTATGGGTAGCTCAAGTCCGAGGGTGGAGCCGCATAAGGTTGGTTCCTCGGGAACCATGTGATCATTTCTGTCCTGAGCTACTCGATACTATAACTGAAGGACAAATGGGTATGTACAGGATTCTTTCTGAAAGAAGGAGGTTAATGTGAATATAAGTAATCCCATGCGTACATATGATGAGGTTCTTAATTGGTAACTGCATTACAGAATATCTTAGTTCTTTTTATGTAATACACCATTTTTCATCATACAGCAGGTGTAGGTCATACAGATTTCATTCATGCATACCTAACTTTGTTCAAATGAATAAATCTCTGGATGCTAGCACTTTCCTGTCAGTATCATTCATACTTTCTCTCCATCATATATATACTTTGCTCACATACACCTTTATAATCCTTTCAGTATTCATTTTCATGCTATCATTCAGACTTCAAACTCTTTGTTCTAATTTTCAGCTACTCTCCCTTCTTTATTTTATACCTTTATGTCACATCCATATTTCTCATTCAAGTTATCTTTCATATCCAATTCACACTAAATCACTCTCCAAATTGATCTGTGTAAAGATTTTGGAGATATGAAATGAGAGTATATTTTATGAGATCTTGTCTGATAGCTTAAATAAGAATGGGCATTTATAAGGGAAAAAATGAGGGAGACAGAGTTGTAATAGAAGTGATGATAAGTTCAGTATATAGAGGTATTTGTAAGAGGTATGAATATTGAAAATCATGAATAAGTTAAAGGTAATATTGAGAGAATGTGAAATTGAGAAAAAAATGCAGTTTGCTTTGCTGGGTGTAGAATGAATTCTTTGAAAACTTTATTACTTGGCTGAAAATGGTTTTATTGTTCATTTGAGTATTTCAAGAACTTGAGTAACTTGAGCTGATTAATGGATTTTGTTCTTGAACACTGCACATAAAAGCTACTAAAGCTTCATGTAGCCAGTCTAGGTTTTCCTACCTGCCATGGTGTTGATTTTTCTTTATTATTACTTGCTTTTTCAGTGGAAGTGAGTGTATCATGTTTTTTCATTATAAGTGATAAACACTCCCAAACATAATGCTATGGTTTGTTTTGCAGTTGTGGTAACAAATTTATTATGGAAGTTTGAGTACATCCCAGGAGAGCACACTGACAACTTGGCTGTGGGTGTTGGTGGCTTTTGGACTTAAGGTGTGTATTTAATTGACATAACACATTATACAGAAATATGAAATGTAGAATCGAATGCCAGCTTAAGGTAATGTAGAACAATCAGGCTCAAGAGGATATATTGTCAAATATCTATACATATATATATATAGGTAAGTTTGAATGGAGAAAAACTGGAGGAAGTAAAGTGTTTTAGATATCTGGGAGTGGATCTGGCAGCGGATGGAACCATGGAAGTGGAAGTGGATCATAGGGTGGGGGAGGGGGCGAAAATTCTGGGAGCCTTGAAGAATGTGTGGAAGTCGAGAACATTATCTCGGAAAGCAAAAATGGGTATGTTTGAAGGAATAGTGGTTCCAACAATGTTGTATGGTTGCGAGGCGTGGGCTATGGATAGAGTTGTGCGCAGGAGGATGGATGTGCTGGAAATGAGATGTTTGAGGACAATGTGTGGTGTGAGGTGGTTTGATCGAGTAAGTAATGTAAGGGTAAGAGAGACGTGTGGAAATAGAAAGAGCGTGGTTGAGAGAGCAGAAGAGGGTGTTTTGAAATGGTTTGGGCACATGGAGAGAATGAGTGAGGAAAGATTGACCAAGAGGATATATGTGTCGGAGGTGGAGGGAACGAGGAGAAGTGGGAGACCAAATTGGAGGTGAAAAGATGGAGTGAAAAAGATTTTGTGTGATTGGGGCCTGAACATGCAGGAGGGTGAAAGGAGGGCAAGGAATAGAGTGAATTGGATCGATGTGGTATACCGAGGTTGACGTGCTGTCAGTGGATTGAATCAGGGCATGTGAAGCGTCTGGGGTAAACCATGGAAAGCTGTGTAGGTATGTATATTTGCGTGTGTGGACGTATGTATATACATGTGTATGGGGGTGGGTTGGGCCATTTCTTTCGTCTGTTTCCTTGCATTAGCGAGGTAGCATTAACAGAGGACTGGGCCTTTGAGGGAATATCCTCACTTGGCCCACTTCTTTGTTGAGGATATTCCCTCAAAGACCCAGTCCTATGTTCTTAACGCTACCTCGCTAATGTGGGAAATGGTGAATAGTATGAAAGAAAAAGAAAGAAAGACTCTGAACTGAACCTCATGTTGAGTAGAAACATCCACACTTATGAGTTATATTTACTTGTGTATTATGTTCTGCTATGAAAAATTTTCTCTGGTGTTCAGACATTTGGATTTGATGTTAAAGATTACAGTATAAAATGACATACAGTGCCCTAACATTGTTGTAATTATTAATTTGAACAAAATGACTATCTCAGATTTGTGCTGCATAGAGATAAAACTACATGAGAACCACCTGTTAATCAGATATTTCAAATGATTGAAATATTCAATGGAATCAGTAAATGAAAATAAACAAAAAGGACTTGCTTCAATAATTAACCCTCTACCATTCTGTAAAGGGTTTATCATGCCCTTAAAGACTTGCCATACATGCTTACATATTACCCATTGCAGATTAGAATGTGTCATACAACATGCACTTTGAATGATGAACATATTTAGGTCTTCCAAAATTTAACAAGTCCGTACCCGTGCGTAAATGCAAGATACTCTACCCTTTCTCCCTTTTTTGATTGAGATAGGGAATGCAAATGCCAATTCTTTCCATACAGTTTCACTACTATTCATCATCATACCATTAATTGAGGAAAACCTATATGAAGAGCCTGAAAGGCATAATTATTGTATGTATTTGTTTGGTACTCTGTGTAAGTGAAAGTTGCCTCATCATGGTACAGAACAATTGGAACCCTTTACACATGGAAACGGTCAAGAAGACTTCAGTCTGGTATATTGTTGAGGAACAGGACTCATAGTTGACAAGGTTTTTTTTTTTTCCTCATAGTACAGTGTCACAGAAAGGTTTGTCCACCTCCCGTATATTTTCAGTCTGGTATATTGTTGAGGAACGGGACTCATAGCTGACAAGATGTGATTTTTTTTTTTTACTTCAAAGTACAGTTTCACAGAAAGCCTTGTCTACCTCTCATATATTTTCAAAGGTGATACATGTTGAAAGTTTAATGTGGATACAAGCTTTCGATGCTTTCTACGAGTACCAGCAACCAGCCTCAGTGTGCCAGGCTATCTTAAGTGAACAGTGTTCTTTCTTTACTCCTCCAGGCTGCCATTTTACTTGGGAATTTTGCTTTTAGGGGCTGCATGTCTTCCATTTGTGCTGCTAGGTTGTTGGCTCATACCTTTCTAAAGAGGAGAAAGCCTAAATTCTTGCCTGCGATCAAAAAAATGGGGGCACATATGAGATTTCTAGGCTCGCTGGATGCTCAGAACACATGAACAGGTGGTTGCTTCCTGCAACACCTCATCAGTGCCTCGCCTCATTCATGGGAACAAAACCCTGTGCAACCAAAACTTGGACCTAGAAATACTTCAGGAACCTTACCAATTCCATGCCCAGACATCTGCAGAGGTAATCAAGGCCAAAACATGTACATGTGACGTTGCCTTTGAAAATGCATGGGGAAACGGACAAGGTTTTTGCAGACACAGTACATGGGAAAGACAAATAACAGGAAACTGAATGGTCCATGATGAGCTTATTTGCCCATTGTAATAAGTTCATAGTTTAAATCATGAAAGTGAAGCAGAAGTCACCTTACCATCAGAAGGAAAGTAGCTAGAGTGAATGAACACTTTCTAGTGATATACCATCTTGGAAATGTTATAAATCATTCCATGTCTGGGTATGTTACCTATGGAAAGGTACGCTTGTAGTAATCTTGATCAGAAATTATGAAACCGTGTCATTTTTTGAGGTTGGATGTTACACAAGGTCAAGATGGCAGCGACAGTTGAAATAGTGGATAGTTACAAATATTTCTGAGTGCTGTGAGAGAGGTTTGTGCTTTAGAATGTGAAGAAAAGTAAGGCTTAGGGAAATGGTTAATGATGTTATTGTTTGTTGCTGTTTCAGAGATCTGAGAACTTTCCCACAGCTAAAGATGTGACCCACAGAGTATATTAGTGGTTACTGTGCTAACAAATCAGGAGAAGTAGTTCATGCATCATTGTGTCAACTAGCATGTTTTCAAGGTTATTTTCTCCTCATACCACCTGTGGGTTATTCTTGAAAAGGCTAGGGGTGGGTTGATTGGTTTGATTGTTATCTTAACACTTTGCTTGGACTGCAAGATGGTGTGGGTATGATCTCTCCCATGACCCTCATTGTACTTTGAATTGATCTTGCTCATTAGAATTGATCATTGTATGAATCTTGATGTGCTTCCTCGTTGATACGGGAAACGGCGATCAAGTATGATAAATAAATAGATAAATTAATCTTGATATTTGCAGAGATTCTTTCCACAGGAGAAGTTGATAGATTAATTGATAGAGGAAGTAATTAATATAAACTTTTATCAGAAGTATACAGTGTGAATCACCAGCTCCATCTTATCAGCAAAATAAACATTGCATATTAAAAGTACAATCACCAGTTCCAACTTGTCAGCAGAATAAACATTGCATTTTAAAAGTATAAGTGACAGTTCTGGAAACTGCCATATGGAAAAACTGCTTGTGAAACAGTGTATCATACACTAAAAAAATGGGGAAAAAAATTACTCTGTTGCCTCTCAGTATGATGCATTTCTGGTCTGAACTTGGTTATTGTTAATCTGGTTATTTGTGTTGGTGACAGGAACAATTAAATACGGGACAGACTTGCAATTAATTCTGTAAAGAATCAGATTAGAGATTATAAGGTTGACATGTCTTTGTAAATCCAAAATTTATTACAATACAGGATATAGATGATCATACAGAGTGTTTGGCAAGTGGTATTGGTAGGAAAGAAAAACAAAGAGCTGTAATAAGTATCCTAGTTACTTGGATAAACAGAATTTCTTCTAAGACTAATTAGAATTGACTAGTAAACTGCTTGGCATTGCTGATAGTTGTTAGTTTAGGATTATTTTGTCATTTAGAGCTATGTCAAATATGGACACAATTTTGGGGAATAACTGTATATTTGATAGTCTACACTTTCTTTTATGTGGTGTTGCACTATAAAAGAATTAAATTTGTCAGCCAGATTTATTGATAAATTTATTTGAAAAGTATTTAATCTTAACCACCCGAATAAAAAATTTCCTTGCATCAAAATAAAGTCATATTTCATAGTAAATAAGTGCTTAACTAAAGACAAGTAATTTTTTGCATAGTGATCCATTCAGCATCTTGTACACTGAATCTTCTAAAGAAATATAAAGAAAAAACCTCTGGGTCCCAGTCCTGATACAATTAAGGTCAGATAATGCTGAGTGCAGTCTAACCTTGCAGTACTGAACCAATTTTAACGTGGCAGCTTATTCAAGTGGTACCATAGCCTGAGGGCTTCCTATCAGTCACAAAGCTGATTTTCAAGTGTCACCATTTTCGGACAACACATACACAAGCACAAGATTTACAATATGAAAGTTTACTTGGGTAACATATCATGTTACCTGATGGTGATACTAAACTATGTTCTGTTACATATGCTGTGCCATTATCAGATCATATCTTGATAAGAAATAGATTGAGTAGTTTATATGTCAAATTTTGCTGGTTATGAAAGAAAAACCTCCAAGAAACAAGTTCAGGCCATTTCTTTTTAGAAAGTTGTCTGAGGCTGTCATATAAGCATACATCAATCAACAAGTCTAACGGACACTTGATATGTTGTTACATTGCTTTTAACAGTATAAAACATAATGAATGACAGGAGCATTGTTGGAAGCACTAAATTATCCTCTGTCACAGGACAACATATTCACAGGGCAGTGTGGGATAACAGGAGGCTGCAACTCATGATGCATTATGGTGGTTATAGCTTTGCGTAGCGAAGGCTTAGAAATTTGATTTTTTACATCTATATATTTGCATACTAATCTAAAGAGTGCTCACTACCAACAGAAGGAAATTAACATCAAAGAAAAATGTATAATGTATTTACATTGCACGAGCAAAACCTGGTACGCTGTAATTGATTTACATTCAACATGCAGTTATGTCAATTTCGTGGGACAATATTTTCCTGGAGGGAGATAATGCTATAATGAAGTATGCTTCAGACTGGTATTTTGTAATTCAGCGCATATAGTTTTGACTTCATAGTTTCCTGCTTTTGATTTTTTTAGTGTCTTGCCTAAAATAACAAAAGTCAAGGAAACTCCATCATTTATGTAGTTGGAAATGCATGGATTTTAGATAGATTACCTACCACATACATTGTATCGGCACTAAGAAAATTTAATGCTAAAATTCACACTTCTTTACACTTTGGGAATAAAATTTCAAGACTACCAGTCACCAAGATAATACATTATTAAAACAAATTTTAAATGATAAGAATGGTGCTGTATACTTTGCAATATATGTTTGAATACTTGAAATTTCTTCACGTCCTGTACACTAAAGGAATACTGCATTTTAAAGTTTATTTCAAGCTACAGTAAAGATTTTCAGAATGTCATCAATAAATTTAATCTGTTAGGTTTTTCAAGATTCAAGACACCATCACCTCTGAAATGATATTGATGTTATAAGCACTAAGTTTTTACAATACTTGACCAACTATCATGAAATCTGAATACAATGAAGAGATCAGCTCCCTTTTCTTTTCCTAACTATTTGGACTTCCTTAGCCAAGGTTAAAATATCGAAAGACCAGTTTTTTCTGTCAAGTGTGTCTCAAAGCAGCAAAATTATGAAGAAAATGTAGCATAAATGATATAAACTCTTAAGTACAGAACTAAGAGATAAACAGAATTTATCCACAATCATTTATGAAAGCATTATTCCTTTTCCTGTGGGATAATCCAAACTTTTTTTATTTTCAATGTGAAATGGCCTTTTGAGAAATTGTGACAATGTAATATTTGTACAGTTTGAAGAATACATAGCCTTAATCTAAGCATGAATTGTAATTAGTTCTTGATTAAGCTTGTATAACCTCTAGTCTTGATCCCTTCATAATTTTAGAGCCCAGATCTGGAAAGTGGTTATTGTGGTTTGTAGATATGAGTGAGTGTAATGACTAAATATCATGCATGAGATACTTCTGATATGCAGAATAAGTAACAAAAAGTGAGCAAGTAGGAGGTGTAAAGATTGTGTCTTGAGGTATTGATGAAACTGCAAGGAAAAACTGAGTTATGATTAACTTGTTTCTTGGCAACACTGGTTGTATTAACTCAACTTTGAACAACTAAGTAGCTGTATTTATTTATATCTCATAGTATTGAAAATATTAAGTGCATCACTTCTTTTAGATACCTTTCTTCCCTCCTCATCCCATGAATATTTCCTCTACAGGTTCAGGTGATTTTCACCTTGATTAGGATTATTTTAGATTTTTCACTTTTTCAGCCCTGTATTTCTTCTCACTGTTCATGTTCTGGCTCCTCTTCATAGTCATTGTCATAGTCATCTGCAGTTGCCTCTTGGTACTGCTGGTACTCAGACACCAAGTCATTCATGTTAGCTTCTGCCTCTGTAAACTCCATTTCATCCATTCCTTCCCCAGTATACCTTAACAGCAGAAAAAAGAAAAGTTGTTAAGAAATTCCTTTGCTTTTTGGGTGAATATCCTAAGAGTCGCTAGTGTATACAAATAACATCAAATAGATTCCTGTTGATGGAATATAAGGGAAAAAGAAGTGGTTTCTTTGGATCCTCTTACTGTATGGCTGAAGTGAAGAGATATGGTTCATGTGGGCAAGTAGGGTCAGCGATCAGAAGGAATTAATGACTTTTGTGTTAATTGACTAGTGTGCAAATGAATGATTTTTGGATCCTACTGTGCTGAGAGGGCTGATGGATAAAATGTCCAACCATTTTTTGGTGCAGGCAATCATGAAAGTTGGTGGTGGATTTAGTAAAAGAGGAATTGACATTCATGTAAAATGAGTAGTGACAGTGAGCAAGCCTGGGAGAAAGTGGTTTATACGTCGAGATACAGGTTGTACCTCTCTAATCTGGCGCTCTATGGTCCAGCATGTCTTGAATCTGCCGCCTTTAGTTATCAATTTGTGGATCTGCTACCTGGGTGGCGCTGTTAGCAGCGCTTAGGTGCCAAAATATGTATACACTGCAGCCAAAGAAATTAAGTCTTGTTAATTTCTTATATTCAGCTGTATTTTAGCTCTTCAAGATGTCATCCAAGAGACCAAGAGGTGCAGATGGTGCTAGTGCTAATAAACATAAGCATAAATCATTATCTATGCTTGAAAAGGTGCAGTTACTGAAAAAATTAGATAAAAGAACTTCTGTAAAGACTATGTGTAAGTATTATGAGACTGGATTGTCAACTGTGTATAACTTAGGCGTCAATTTCTGTTTTCTGGCATTTTCTGTGGTCCAGCAATGGCAAGGTCCCGAGGTTGCCAGAATAATTAGGTACAACCTGTACTATGAGGGTTTTGTGAAGAACAACAAAGAGTAAGAGTAAATGAAAATGAAACTGCTGTATTGGAAAGGAGGGTATTTAGTTAAACAGTACTTGAGTGTGCAGGTGAAGTGTGCTTCAAGTGGAAGATGAAATATGGATGCATGAAAAAGCTTATTGGATGGTGGAATGAGGAAGTTAAATTGCTTGTGAAAGAGGAAAGGGAGGTGTATGGGTAGTGTCTATAAGAAAGGATAGTGTGAGTAATTGAAAGTTCAAGATCAAGTTACTGGAGGTCAAGAAAAGGAACATGGGCTGAAAGAGAACAAATATGAAATGGAGACCATGCACTTAAGTACAAGAACTTAAGTTCAAGCAAACTGAAGCAAATTTTTGATACTATGGCTTCTGAAACTTATATTCTAAGGAATGGAGTTTTGTTTTGGTGCAGCAGTTAACGTATGAATACTTGCAGGCTAATTTTTGGATGTGCAAAGTTACATGACTTACCAATGTAGGAAAGCTCGCCGACGGAACATGGATGAGAACTGATCTGCTATTCGAACAAAAAGCTCCTGGATGGCTGTTGTATTGCCAATGAAAGTCCCAGCCATCTTAAAACCTATGATGAATAAATAACTGATGAATATGAACCTGCTGTACTTTATCAATCTTGTTTCAGAAGAATCAGTTGAACTGTAAATGCAACAGTATATCATTAGGCCTTGGTTGACCTTTTATATTAAATTGGTGAACAGACACCATGGGCAATTAAATTTCCTAATCATGGCTATGTTATGTACAAATTTTTCATGCTTTTTACTGTTTTTAGCATTTTTAAGGTAGCACCAAGAACATGAAGAAAAGGCCTTATTTGCACATATCCATTCTTTAGCTGTCAGATGTAATACACAGAAACCAAGCCCCATAAACCTGTCTGAGGTTTCCCCTGCCTGCATACCTTGTTCAATCCATTGACAGCATGTCACTCCATGTATACCACAATAGTCCAGTTTATTCTATCCCCTGCAAGCCTTTCACACTCCTGCATGTTAAGGCTCTGAGCACTCAAAATCGTATATATTGCATCCATCCATCTCCAGTTTGGTCACCCCTTTCTCCATTTGTATACTTACTTCCTGACCCAGGATTTCCTTCTATCTTTATGAGGCTCCTGCAGCACTCAAGAAGCTGGTCAAATCCCCTAATGGGAACATAGGTCGTAAAGTGTTCATGTGTGTGCATTTGTAAGCAAAGAGTGCAGGGCAACCGGGTTGTAAGTGCTTAGAGTTTTCTTCACAGTTGCTCCATTAAGGTGCATGAAGGGTCTTGGGATATGTTGAAACAGTGTTTGTTCTGTACTTTTATATATACTTCCTTCCTCAGGAGACCCTTCTATCCTTATGAGGTTCCTTCAGTACCCAGGAATCTGGCTACATCCACCATTTGGGACCACAGGTCGTAAAGTTTTGTGATGTGTGTGTGGCTATATGTAAAAAGCTAAGGGCAATTAAGAAGTGGTTCTCAGTGTCTTCTTTATGGTACTTGCATCATGGACATGAAGAGGGTCTAGAGATATGTTGAAACAGGGTTTGTAGAGATGGGTGATGTCCAGAAAGCAAGTGGGAGAGTATGACTTCAGTTTGTTAGGGAAATGTGTTTTCTGCTGGGTGTATGCCAGGTGGGATGGGGTGTAAATCCGAGTTGGGAAGTCAGTTGTTTAGTTTTTGTTGGGTTATTTCAGTGTGTATGTGTTTTGTCAGTGTTATACTTAATGTGATAGTGTGATCTCTGAGTAGAGTTTACTGAAATGTGAGGCAGGGGTAAGCTTTTTATATATACTTGGGGTTTTTGGTAGGTATAGTGGTATGGATGGGAGGGTTCTAGTGCTGTTGCAGAACATGTTGATGTGGGCCTGTATTGGGAGGATCTTTGTTACACTGTGAAGATGGGTGTTTGCAATTGTGCTGAACATGTTGAGGTGGGCCTGTATTGGGAGGATCTTTGTTATACTGTGAAGATGAGTGGTTACAATTGTTTCCAGCTTTGTGGTATTTGCTTTTGATGGGGTAGAAGACGAGGCAGATGCGGCATAGCCTAAAGTGGAGCTTATGAATTGTTTCTACATGATGTTGAGGGATTCTTTTTCTTGTTCAAATCTGGTGCCAGTTAGTGTTTAGAGGGCATTTGCTTTGTTGCTTTTGTTTATATAACTGATGTGAGGGAGTGAATGCCATGTGTGTGTCATACATGATGCCTAGAATGGTTGGTGTTTTGTAAAGCAGAAGAGACTGTCCACTTAAGGTAACTTGAGGGTATTTGTAAAGCAGAAGAGACTGTCCACTTAAGGTAACTGGAGGGTATGAGCTAGTTTGCCTTTCTGAGGTTGAAAAAGTGATTGAAGACTTAAGTGGAGATGTAATTCTGTTTTGGTGAGCAATTGTTCCAAATGTGTAATGTAGTGCTGCATGTTTGATGTTGCCATTATGGTGTTAAGGGGTTGTGATGTGATAGTGAGTTCGTATGCATACATAAGGACCTTCAGGTTGAGGTTTGCTTGAGGTAATGAGAGGTTGTGTAAGAAGATTTTGAAGAGAGTTGGAGAAAGAACTGCTCCTTCTACCTTTATGGTGCTACCACAGCTATGAGAAAGCTGAATATGTCCACTGTGCAAGACCATAGGTCATAAAGTGTATTAATACTGAGTGCATGGCTACTGAGTAGTTAGTGTTCAGTGTCTTCATTGTTTCTATTGCATTGTGGGCATGAAGAGTTTTAGGATATGTTGAACTGGTGTTTGCAATGTTGTATGGAGAGTGAAACACTTGTATGTTTGGGGAGTTTGGTTTCAGTGGGGTATATAGTATGTCAAGTAGAGTGGAGTATAAGACTGAATTGGATGGATAGTTGTTTTGTGCATGGTAGGTCATTTAAGTATATGTATTCAGTGTTGTCAGGATCTGTGAGAAGACTTTGCTGAAGTGTGATGCAGTGGTTTTTTTTTTTTTGTTTGTTTGTTTTGTTTCAACTTGAGGGTAGGTGGTTAATGATGGAATGGCATGAGTGGGAGGGGGTCTAATGCTTTTGCAAGTAATTGAGTGCTGAGCATATATTTTGAGGATCCTCATTTCATGTAAATGCTGAATGTTTTTGGTTGTTAGGAGCCACTGATTGTCCTGAGTGCTTCATTTTGTGTGGTTTGCAGCTTTGTTATATTTGCATTTGAGAAGGTGGATGTCCAGGCAGGTTAGGTTAGGTGGAGTGATTGTTCCCAGGATTTGAACCTTGCAGGCAATGCTACCCACTGTGTAATTATTTGGTAGTCTGCAACATATTCTTCAGTTCTTCAGTTCCACACTTTTCTTTGTTATCCCATTTTTATTTTAGTGTAATTCCTTACTATTATTCACATTTTTCTTTGTACACTACTGTACCATTACTTTCACCCTTGCATGTACATTAGTGTACTTGTTCTGGCCGCTTCTTCCTTGCATTTACTCATATTACTTAGTGCAAGCAAATAGTGAGTTTAATATATTTGACAACCGAACCAACAAGTTGAATTTTTTCAGCATTTAATGTATTCTTTTAGGGTCTGATACAGTGGTGAGATGGACAGAAGCAAAACTGGGCTCTAAAAGAATATTACGTACAAGATACTGGAGGGCAGAAGCAAGTACATTCGATGCTTTTTACAAACAATATGAGAGGCCAACAGGAAAAATAATTAAAAATGTAAGACTAAGATTTATTTCTATCTGTCTGCAATTAAAAATTTATTTTGCTGTACTAAGTTTTAATTTGTATCATGGTATGGAAGATTCTTAAAATGATTTGCCATTAACCTTGAGATGCAAGTCTTAAAGTTCATTTTCTTAACAAAGACAAGCTAACTTCTCCTGATAGGATTCTCAACTTTTAAGATATGATTATTGTTAAACTGCCACTCTTTAACCTGAGAACATACTAGTTCATGAGAATTTCAAACTTTTTCTTGTGTTCCTATAGACAGACATTCATACCACATCTTTTCTGATAATAGCCTTTCTTGTTGCCAGAGTCAAAAAGCATACAGCATTGACATCTTGGTATTGATTCAGATACAGATAAGCTTCCAACTCCTCTGAACCCCTCTTTCCAACTCTGCCTTGGTCCTATCAAAGACTATGAGATTACAGTCTCGCAAAATATTGTGATTCTTATCCATTACCGATCGGTATTTATATTGCCAATGATTTTTTCCTTGAAAATTATTATGGTTGTGGAAATAAGAAAGGTTACAGTGGTGAGTGAAATGCTTAATAAACTGAAAGAGTGTTACTTACCACGGGGAGGAATGTCACACACGGCTGTCTTCACATTGTTAGGAATCCACTCTACAAAGAAGGAGCTGTTTTTGTTCTGCACATTGAGCATCTGTTCATCCACATCTCTCATTGACATGCGACCCCTGAACACAGCTGCCACAGTTAGGTACCTGTAAAATAGATTGGTAGGATTCATTTATTAAAGTGTTTCTACCTTGAACTTTGAAAATGTCTTGAAATATGCAAGCATTGTAGACATGCATTTATCCATGAATCAATAGTTGGTTCATCCTATTATTTATTTTTCTTGTACGGATCCATTTGTTTGAATAACCAATATATATAGTTCAATCATATGTTCAGAGTTATATTTAAACAGCTGCAAAGCAGTGGGAGTTAAGGAAAAAAATCAGAGCGAACAAGAGGAAACAGATAGGAAAATGCACAACACAAAGACTAAGAATATCGATCAGTGTGAGAGCAGAAAATAGTGCAGTATACATAAGGTGCTGACTGATTATTACTCAGGAAAGAAATGTACCTTAAAGATTGCTTAGGCTAAAAATCAAACTGGAAATCGGAGAAAATTATACAAAAGTGACAGGTGGTAGACTCATCAAATTTACCTCCAAAGGATGCAATGCATAGTCGCAAGGTAGTATTAATGAAATGGTCAGTTTGACCCTCTTTTTAAGATATGAAATAAAGTTTAAGGAGTTATTAGTTGACAGTCCCTTCAAATTGCATCTAATGGGTAAGGTGATAGAAAGCCAAGGCTTCCTAATTGTTCTGGTAGTCAACAAACATGTAATGGATAATAACGTAAGACAGTCTTTCACTGCATTTGCTATGGATAAAGTTCAAATGCTAAATCATGTTTCTTTACGTAATGGAAGGGACTAATAGCTTAAAAGCTCATTACTGTCTAGAATTTTTACGGTAAGACTTTCCAGCATTACTTAATTTCAGATGCATTGGTGTACTTGCGTGTTTCTGTATGTATTGGAATATGTATGATCACCACTATAAGTACCTGCCATTGCGTGGATCACAAGCACACATCATATTCCTTGCATCAAACATCTGGACAGTTAGGTCTGGCACGGATACAGCTCGGAAGGTCTGGGAGCCACGGGCAGTAAGGGGTGCAAATCCTGGCATAAAAAAGTGAAGGCGGGGAAAGGGTACCATGTTGACAGCCAGCTTCCTCAGGTCAGCGTTCAGCTGCCCCGGAAATCTGCATCAAGAACACGTCTTTTATAGGAACAGTGTCCAAGAAAAAAAGATTTTACTCCATATGATAAATTAATAATCAATGGTTTTATCTCATTTTTGGTACCTGATGGATGATTTAGGAATTTGAAAAAACAAATTTGTGACAGACTTGTTAAAGCTAAATAATTACTATCCCATGGACTTCACTGTTCATTTGGCAGTGGTTTACTGGAAATCAGATATACTGTAATAATGAAACAAAAACAGTGTTTGTTCATTAATTTATTTGATGTAATCATCCAACAGATTCCTAGAATTTAAAAAGTAAATGCTGACTCATATGTTACAGGCAAATGAAAGACTTTTGGTGAAACTGTGGTGTCAAAACCAAGTGGTAAGTAGTGTCAGGATGGAGGTACCTAAGGCAGGTGGTAACACCAGACATGGTTAGTGATACCAGATGGTTAAGGTCACCATAGGTGGGGGTTGCCAGCTTAAGGGTTCGGAAGCAGATGTCATAAAGTGCCTCATTATCAATGCAGTAGGTTTCATCAGTGTTTTCAACCAGCTGGTGTAGCGAGAGGGTAGCATTATAAGGTTCCACCACAGTGTCAGACACCTGCAACACCACAAACACAGTCAATGAACACCCAGGAACTATACCATTATGAATGCAAAAACTACAAATTCATCAAGTTTCATTATCCTTATAAAGATTACATGCAATTATGCAGTAGGTCCAATTCTTATGTGATCATGTGGAAAATAAATTCAAATCGCACACTTATGTTTCAGTCATACGATGTGAATAGATATGTCGATGTGTCTTTGTTACCTATACCATGTAAATGATAACAGGAGTGAATTATTCAAAGCTTATGATACAGTAATATTTGGAAAATGAAAAACAACTTCTAATGTGGCTTAAGATAAAATCCCTCAAATTCCCCATTATAGAAATAATTAAAAAACACGTTTGTACAGGAAACTGATATTAGACATTGAAGCTCTGTAGCTTAAGCCAATGTTTTAAATGTGAGTGAGTGAATGGAACACCTTTTTCGTGCATGTGATCTTTACAGAGTTTATTACCTCTTTAATGTAGGGCACTACTGTACATCTTTTGATATATAACTTAGGTAGATGTATGTCTTAAAGTTGACAGATCTTAGGGTAAATATATTATGGAACATTTTTCTTGCTACTGATGTATGCTATTGCAGACCTCTCACTGGAGTGACGCAATGCAAAAGGGGTGTATTGAAATGTATACCAACTTGGAGAAAACATACCTTTAGGTAGATCACCTCTGTAATTGGTGAACATTTTAAGATTCACTCAGGATATGTACCTTGGGGCTGGGGACAACAGAGAATGTGTTCATGATGCGGTCAGGAAACTCCTCTCTGATCTTGGAGACAAGAAGTGTTCCCATCCCTGAGCCTGTCCCACCACCCAGGGAATGTGCCAGCTGGAACCCCTGCAACACCAGACATTTCTTTCCATCAGCGCATTAACACCAAATCACTCAACATCAACATTAGTTAATGTATCCAGTAAAGCAAGAAACTGCCACCTAACGCTATCGTATCTTGAGCACATTGATCAGACATTAGCGTAACATTATGAATAAATTTGTATCATCAAAACAGATTATCAACACCTGCTGGATTGGGACTTGAGATAATTTTTTTTGAAAAGGTTATCGGGTGGAAGGAAGGAAGGGATAAGAAATTAGAAATGTTTTCTATACTTTAAAAGACATTTTTTTCCTGCAGACAGATTCCTAAGAGCATGAGAGAACACATCAAAATGAATGAAGGAGATGGATGGGACCATAAGAAAACATCAACCTCAGCGACAAGGTGTCCTTTAGTCTGGCTTGTACTCTTCTGATGGTGATATAGTCACAGCCATACAAGGGAGGTCGACCAAGTCTAAGCAGAGGTATCGTCTTTTAAATCTCTGTGCCAAATTCCTTAGACATCTTTTGCTAATGGTGGGTGTACTCTAGCAACCAGATGTGTCTAGAGAGAACTGGTTGCTGGTGAACCTCTGTCACTAGCTAGACTACATAATACTCATGTCACTGCATCAGGTGATTTCAGTACATTGGGCTGTTCAACATCTCTTTCTTTCCATACACTGCTAAGTTTGGAAATCTTTTACTTTCTTAGCCACAGCCTGATCCATAGTAAAAGTCATATTCTACTCCTCCTCCAAAACTTTTCTTTCCTTACATCTATAAATCTTTAGCCCTACTACATTTCCTCAAACACCAGGCTTTTATGAAGGCTTTGTCCGTTAGCAGGTCCTTTAAGGAGGGAGGGAGAGAGAGAGAGAGTATGGCAGAAGGCAATTTCCATAAGATGCTCTGGAGCTAACTCCATGTAAAAGCCTGAGACTTTAAAAGGCTAAGGGCCTTCCACAGTTCCCATGAAGTGGTACAGATTTCCTTAGAGAGGATAATCTCAACAATCTACTCTAAATAGAGCAAGAAACATTATCATTCATACACACAGGCTCCTGCAGTGCAATCCTGTATGATTGTATTGTTACTGGACTTCTGCTTCTGAAGAAAATAGTTAAAAGTTCAGTCACACATCATGTAAGTTACTTATGATTGTCCTGTTTCTCAGAAAAACTTAAAAGGATTTTTATGCTGACTAGTGTGGTCTCTTTAGTGCAAGGGGAAACATTTTGTGTAAGAAATTTATAAACATTCAACACATTTTCATGTAAACAGATATATCTGTTCAAGAATATTCAAATGTAAAGATTTCTGTATGAATATTTGACTGGATCTCTCTTCCTGATGCTGGGAAGTCTCTAAGAGACTCAGAGAAATCTTGCATAGAGAGTGGCACATCTCTGTCAATCTTTTGAACTAGATATATTTTATCCATTTTATGGCTATTGAGGCTTGTGAAACCTTGTAAACCCTTCTTTTGGCAGCACATAGGGAAGCCAGAACATTAAAAGACTTGTTGGTCAATGATGAGGTTATCTATTGAAGGACAGAAAAAGATCCTACATTCCTATATTGATTAAGAACAGGATGGTACAACAGAAGGTTCCTCCTCACCCAACACTCTTTAAGGTTACTGAGGTAACAATGTCTCATGAAGAGAAAGAGTTGGCACTAACGTATGTTCATTAGGCAATGAACAGTTGTGGTGTTGCCCATGACAAATTGATCCCTACAGTATCAGAAAAATGATAGACCCAAATCCAGAAATTCCAATCTAACATCATGGCATTGATCCTCCTGTGACCCATGAATAAAAGATTGGAGAATGATGTCAGAAGGGCATTGACCATTGTGACAAATAAATCTTGAAGTTTACTCTTACTGGGAGGTTTCACGTAAAGCAGGAGCTCTCCCATACTGTCATTTCTTACAAAACAGTCCTTGACTTCGACAGGAGATACTCCCATGTAGGAAATATGGCAGTGACCTCTGTTCATCAGATAGTGAACAGCTGTCCATGACGAGATGGACTCTGACCCATCTTCAAATATTTCAGAAACGAATCATCCAGATAATCATCAATTCTTTCCTGATAATATCCTCCCTCAAAAAACCATGAACCTCTGACCATTCCCCAGATTCTAACCTGGCCCTCTGTTGCATGAACCTTGTGTCCAGACATTCAGTAGACCTATAGGGGCTTGTAAAGGTTTCTGCAGATTTTCCTCGTTGGTTCACTATTTCAGAGCTCTGCAAAACCTTATAAGTGATCTTTCACTGGAAGGAAGTTTTCATCTGAAAAGCCTTTCGAGTAATTGGTCGCCAGATAGTCTCAGTGCATTCCTCCAAAATGAAAATTTACTCAGCACACTCGGTCTGTAACTGTTAAAGATGCTACTCTTCAGACTAGATGTACTGCAGTTGTTTCTGTATAAGATGCAGCCATGTCTGTTGGTAAGCGAAGCAAACATTCAAGAGCTCCAACTGAACTCAAACCCTGTGAACTTCCATTTTGGAATGAGATGGATGATGAAACCTGTCTCCTGTATAGTTACATAGGCCAGTCACTGTTGCTCAAACTTTGGAAACAGTTCTTTTACAATGAAAATGAGTAATGCATTCAGTGATGCTCAATACTTTTTTTTCATAACTACAATGTAATTGTCCTTATACCTTTTGAGCACTCTGTATCCTCTAGCAGCAATGCCTTCATTAGAGGTTGGAGTGCACAATAGATTCACTGCTCTTGCAGCAAAAATCATATCAGTTCTTGCAGTGTGTCTGTACTGCATTGGTTGATGGTGGGATCTGGGGCACAGACAACTAGTAGAGTCTGGTAGGGATTCTAAAGATCTCTTACTATATCTCATTTCCCACCAGGGATGTACCCATCCTCTTGAAGTTGAACACATTCTTTTATCTGGATTATTCAGGATTTTTCTAAAATATGGCATAGTAAATCAAATTTTTGCTTTGTTGATGCTATGATAGAGTTGGTTCTCCGACTGCACTGGTGAATATTTAGTGGTTGCGCCCTCCTAGATGTATATCCCTCGGCACCCCAAGATCTTAACTCCATTCTTTCATCATCTCTGTTCCATTCAGTGCCATATGTAGTCTCTGTGACGGCAGTGGAATAGATGTTATGTGAAAGGGGTGACATGAAAGAGGTAAACTGCTGTAGCCAATGCCTTTAAATTTTGACACTTTTCACTTTTTGCATATATTTGATGAGTCGACTTTATAAAAACAGTCATTTGATATGCATCAATATTGTAAAATCTAATGGCATAATACCCATTGTAGCCTGTGTAATCCTTTTGTGCTACCTCTCACACGATGACCACAACCAACACAAAACATTACCCGCTGATAGTCTCTCTCTCCCCCCCCCCCCCAAGTAAAGTCTAAGGCGGGTAACTTGTCACCCCCACTCACCTGGAGACAGTCGCAGTTCTCACTCTCCTTCCTGATGCCCTCCAGTACATTGTCCACCAGCTCTGCTCCCTCCGTGTAGTGCCCCTTCGCCCAGTTGTTACCTGCTCCACTTTGACCTGTCCGGCAACACAGTCCCAGATAAGTATTACAAAAATTAGTACAAAATACATGATATAACTTAACGGTTTCAACCCCTTGAACATGACGTTACTATCGTTAAGCACGACGGTACAACTTGGGAATAATGGGCTGGCCTTTGATATGACCTGTAAGTTTTTTCAAGGTCTATCCATTATGGTTAAGAGATGAGGTCCATGTGATCTCTTTTGTTATAGGAACGGCTTTCCCAAGGTTACTGAGGCGGCTGATACAAAGCTCTATCCAGAGGGATTACGGTTACTTGTTCTGTGTAGCATCTGCTTTCTCCAGCCGGTGTTTTGTAGTTTTGTATTCACGGGATGTATCATGACAGTGACTCATTTATTCGTTTGGTATTTATTGTCACAGACCTACATCTGAAAATGAAACCCAAGGATAAGGAGTGAGGGAATTAGATTTCTGAAGCGAAGTAGGCAAGATAATTCGTATTTATATATTGGAAGACTATGAAACTTCAAACTGTCGCATTGATGCTAAGAAGAGAGGCAAAGTGTCTTCATGCAACCCTCATGTTGTGTGGGTACTTCCAGTATGAGACAAATTAAACTATCAGACACTACTATTGAACAAAGGTTCTATCAAAATGTACAGAATAGGATCCGGATAAGCAAAATCTGCATAAGTTTTTATGGTAAACAACTGGACCAAACATGTAATGAAAATAGAGGAACGATCAAGGTAATACTGGAAGCAAAGAATTTTGATAACAGTATCTTAACAAGGAAACCATTTAAGAACAACAGAAGGAAACAGGAAGCGAATCACGACGGTAAGGTTTCTTAGAATATTCCATTATCAGATTCTGCCGTTAACCACCCTGAGTCAGGATGGCTGACACACTAATACAAGATGTCAATTTCATGTACAACATCCTGGAAATGGAAACACACTAGGTTTGTTGCCCTCTTGGAATAGAGTGAACACGTGGTGCTCAAATCTGAGTATGTGGCTAGATAAATAAATTGGCGAAATCAGAAAACCTTTAGAGGAGGTACATGAGTGAATAAAGGGGAACAAGTTGCGAGGGGGGCATCACCTTAGAAATGGAATTTCACATTCAGAGTATGAAAAAGTGTTAGAATATGGGAGAAACATCATAAAGCCTGAAAGCTTATGACGAAATTATCCGCTAGAGGACAGCAATGGCGACACATGGAAAACTGAAAACAGAAGACCTGACGGTTTCTGATGTTATTTACTGGAAGACAGTTATGGCAGTATATGAAAGGCTGAATATAGAGGACCTGATGGTCTATAACGAGGCTATCTAGTGGAGGACTTCAGTGGGAAAGGAAGTTAACAGAAGATTATTGATCTATGAAGTTTTCTTCTGGGGTCCAGTAATAACAATCTACATTCCTAACTGAGATAGGGATAGGATAATAAATGAGAGGTTTTCTTATTTCTGGGCCACAAGTAACCCTAACATCCTATTGCTATAGGTATTCGGCCCTTGCAATGAGACCCTACTGGTCAGACATGCCACAGAAGTGACAGAACAACGGGCACAGGAGCTGCTGCTGCTTCTGGCACTTACCGAAGACAAAGTTGTCAGGCCTAAACAGCGAACCGTAGGCAGAGGTCCTGACGGCGTCCATGGTGCCGGGTTCGAGGTCCACCAACACAGACCTGGGCACATATCGTCCTCCTGCCGGCGCAAAGCGATGTCAGTCTTCTCATCTGCGGCACCAACACCCAGGCCACTGAACTAAACGACACCTGTAACTCAATAACTATTCTTGTTTTACTTTTCAAAGTACCAACGGTGTGTTAGGTCCACAAATAATAGGGTTTTGTATCGGAGTGAGGCAGCCATGTCATTACTGAGAGAGAGAGAATATCCGGATCAGTTATTAGCTCTCACGGAAACATAGCCGAGTCGGGGTCACGTGAGGTCGTGGTACAGTGTTCTGGTGCTGTTATTCCTGACTACAAGATTTCGACAGGAAGCATGCGGAGAAAGAGTAGATAAGTGAATAACCCGAGTAAAAATACATGTAAACTTTTTAAATTATGACAGATATCATCTGTTGTGAGCTTCAAGTAAGGAATTCGTTTAGTCTATTTCTGAACCTGATTCTCTTCCAGCCACCACAATATACATCACGAGAGCCAGTGAAGCAGCTCGCTCACCGGTCATGTGACCGTTGCTGCTCGATACACGAGCCACTGTGGTCCTACTGATTTATTCATGAGAAACAGCACTTCCCACTTCTCTCATACAGGGGAACACATCAGTAACTAAAGGCATTGTTTACCCGAAGCTTCTGGTTCTACAGAGTAAGCGATAAGCATGAGACCAAGAGGCTGCTGAACGTATCAGTTCTGGTAACAGAGGTGGGGTGTTGCCCATCGGCAGTAGAGTTGATATTTAAAATGAGTCGAGTTGGGATAAGAGCTCTGACTTCGAAAACTGGTGAGAGTGGTACATCCGTTCGAACCCCTCCCCATACTCTGGCAGGTTATGGAACATTGGGAAAACTTTCATCTGCAGTTCTTTCAACCACATCATCAACATCTGCTGCAGCACACTATAGATATGTGAGCATATCTACTCAGTGCACACATAACAACCCCATGAGAAAAAACTAAAACCTATGAGTGGGAACAGACAGTGAACATGCCAAGTAAACATTGAAGCCACCACGGCCACAAAAGACGTTTCCTCCATCTAGCCTCAATGCTCCTTCCAGCCGTCCACGTTCATCATATTACAGCCTCCTGTAAACACAGATAGCCACTGCGCTTGATGCAGGCACAGTGGAAGCAAATAATCGCACTGTACTTGCAGGGTTGCCAGGGGACCTTCTGGTTACTTCAGCAGCGATTAGCCATCCGGAAAGACAGGTAATGAGAGAGAAAGCGAGCACATAAAGGTTCTGGCAATGATGAAGGAAAGGGTGTCTGACTGACCTGTGGCTTCGTTGTAGTAGACATTGATGCGTTCGAGCTGGATTTCGTGTGTGCCCGTGTACAGCCCTGTCGGCTCGAGACCGTGCTCGTCGCTTATCACCTCCCAGAACTGTGGGGCAAGAAGCACACAGTGCATAGTATCATCAGCGTATAACATCCATCAAATATACCAGGGAGAAACAGTGAGGTTTCGTCTCTGGATAGACAATACCTGGTCAGAGAGAGAGGGAGTGTTCTTGACTGTGATTTACTAAAGTGATGCTATGACCTGCTAAACCATAATTTGAATACTCTTGTTACTTTAACATAGTAAATCTATATATCCTAATTTACATCGTTAGATATGCGCATGATGACACATTGCTCGGGTATACTATTATAAGTTTGGATCTTAGCAATGAACTCGACTACCGCACCGAAACACAAACGTAATTGTTGCAATTATGAACAAGAAAACAAAGTTTTCACATTAATTAATGAACTACGAATTTACTTTCACGATGATTCTCGTAAGCGTGATCAGTACAGCCTCACAAACGAAGCTTTGTTGTAGTAGCCAAAAAAGTAGTGGAATGACTGACGAAAGAGTACCAGGGAGAAACAGTGAGGTTTCGTCTCTGGATAGACAATACCTGGTCAGAGAGAGAGGGAGTGTTCTTGACTGTGATTTACTAAAGTGATGCTATGACCTGCTAAACCATAATTTGAATACTCTTGTTACTTTAACATAGTAAATCTATATATCCTAATTTACATCGTTAGATATGCGCATGATGACACATTGCTCGGGTATACTATTATAAGTTTGGATCTTAGCAATGAACTCGACTACCGCACCGAAACACAAACGTAATTGTTGCAATTATGAACAAGAAAACAAAGTTTTCACATTAATTAATGAACTACGAATTTACTTTCACGATGATTCTCGTAAGCGTGATCAGTACAGCCTCACAAACGAAGCTTTGTTGTAGTAGCCAAAAAAGTAGTGGAATGACTGACGAAAGAGTACGACTCTTGGTTATGGTGGCTTTGCATTTGACCTGACCCTTCAGGGCCAGTTCAAGTGCAAGGCCATCATACCTAGTGTCGTAAAGTCGTGCTGCTTCCCTCGTCTCGGCACACCGGTGATGATATTGATCAAGGCCACTGTGGTGTCCCACAGGAACTATAAGTATCCATTACATACTGCTCTCGAACGCGCAATCTCAACCAGTAATTGGTCTTATATTCTAAAGAAAACTGCTAGTGTTTGCCGTCATTAAATTTTCGTTGTATAATATTCTAAACTTAGCATTTTTTTTTTGCTTTAGGTTTTGTATAAAGCAGAAACGCACACACTCGAATGTAAAACTCCCTCCCCGTACAGTGCAAATAGGTAATTACAAACACAATCTTAGAGAAGTTTTTATTGGTACGGAGAAATGTCCCATACCAGCATGTCACTGAGCACGCTAGAATCAGAAGGGAGGATACACCGTCATGACTAGGAGTCATGTTGACGTACAGTAGTATGGGAACTGAGAATGTCAAGTATGATACACCTACTGGGTGTAGAATAATCTGATAACGTGGAAAATGAGGACGTATAACGATCAGAGAGGAATCCATTCAGGAGATATTATGGAAACTAAACAAAGCTAAACAATTTCTATAGCTACACAAATTGGAAAATGGAGTTCCAATATGGGTACCTTTGAGGTGCAAATAAAAAGGAAAAGTTAGAAAGTTATGGAGTTCATTAAAAGGTTTCATTATTAAAGTTAAGCACGGTGGAGAATTAAACAGGCGGCACTACAGCCAACCAGCATATGGAAGGTACAATATTCGAAAGGAGGAACAGAAATTTTGAAAATATAATCAGACACGGTAGAAAATAATCCAAATCTTTATACGAAATTCATCAGAGATTTGTAGATGATGCCCAGATCGTAATGGGAGCAATAAATGAGGATTTTATCAACTTGCAGGACAAACTAAACTCTTTTGACCTGTGATATTAAGTTGTTGAAATGCAAGCCGACTAAGTGCAAAGTAATGAGGATGGGGCAGAGCGAGAGCTCATTCCACAAAGATTTCTAATATGACTCCCAATGAAGGCAGCGTTGAAATGGGAAGGAAACTAAATAATGGAGGCGAGGCGCTCCATCGGGCAGTGTCTGACTCATCTGGTACGTGGGTGACTGGGTCGAACGTAATAGCAGCAGCAGCAGCAGCAGTGGTCGTAGTAGTCGTGGTGTTCGATGATGCAAGCCCCACCCCGTTTGTTTTTTTGTTTCACGTCGTCAAAGCGACAGTCTTTTGTTTGCTTCATTTATCGTTGGCGAGAGTCCAGCTGGTGTTTGAGGTCTCGAGGAGAACGGTGAAGCTTGAGCACTTCTATATAACCCTAGAGCACTTACAGTGCAGTTCTAGAACACGACGACGGTACCATCCTTGACTAAGGTGTTACGACCTTTGAATACGACGGCAAGACACTAGGACACGATAGCCTCGGCCTTTACCTTGACCCTCAGGTCAAGAACGCTCCGTAAGCACGTGCACTGGTGTCTCTTCGAATCTGCTTCTTTCTATGTCACCTGCTCTACTCTTCGTCCCTATTTAGACTCCTGTACGCCAAATGGGGAAGGAGGTAGCGGTAAGCTAGTTTTTTATAATCCCAGTCAATCAGAAGGATATCTGTGACCAGCTATACTCACCAAAGAATGTAAAAAAAAAAAAAAAAAGCCATATTCTCAAAGGATATCTATAGTCTATGCTCTCCAACAGCCCCAGGACCTGTGTCGACATGGCAGGCACTACGCACTGGTAAGGAACTTGTATTGATCCACATAATTAGTGCTAAAGGGGGTTTAGGTATGCAGAGATGATTGCTTTTGATGACAGAAGGAGAAGAGGATGTATACTTGTCTACGTTTACCTACGAATTGCTGGACCAGAGCTTACCGCTTGTTGAAAAAAATGGCTCATATATATATATATATATATATATATATATATATATATATATATATATATATATATATATATATATATATATAAGATAAATACAGAGATAAGAGATAAATTCAAGTTGTTCTTAACTCTGGCATTTCAGTTTGGGTTATTTTTAGTTGGCATTAAACTTATTCATTTCTTCTCTCTGGTAATTTGGTTTTTCTTTCATCAAGGATCGATGGACATTTACACAATCTTTATTAAAAACTTTTCCTTCCCCAATGAATGCCTTTTCCAGTGAATCTGAATAAGCCTTTTCCAGTGAATCTGAATAACATGTAGAACGCATGGTAATTACTGATACGACGGAGTTCATTTACGGCGTTCAGTATTCGCTCTGCCAAAAAGGTTTCGATATATATATATATATATATATATATATATATATATATATATATATATATATATATATATATATATATGTGTGTGTGTGTGTGTGTGTGTGTGTGTGTGTGTGTGTGATTAAGGATCGTCGTGCAAGAACCAATTCAACGGTTCCATACATTCAGAGGAATGCTGCCTTGCCCCGGCTTCTGATAACAGTTGTCAATTGTCTATATATAACCAGGTGCAGGATTCTTGAGATTTTGTTGAGAAACTTTCGTACACAGTCTGTTGTCCAGGAAAATCATTGGCATAGTCTAAGCGTAAGGGCTACTCCACACGCTTCTACCTTACCGCTTAGTTGCCCTTTTCATTTAATAATGTTATTGCTTACATTTATATGTTGGACGTTATTCCTCAACAACGCCTCTGTAACAGCCTATCTGTCCGTGTCATTAATATGGCCTCAGAGTCTCTGACGTCCACGCAACATTTTTCAAGACGGAGAGAATAGCCTGACATTTAACAATGAATGGACTCCTCTCGTGTCCGCGTCGAGTGAACTGAATAAAAGAATCGAGAAGATGGCTCGGAGAATAACTGTGACTAATGCTCTCTCATAAAATCAATGTCGAGACTCAGTCTCACACTCGCAATACTTAACATCATTTCACTTTGACTGACATAGTCGATGGATGGAAACTCGTGAGCGAGAAAAAGTAAATCAAAAGATACCTGAACAGACAGCCGATAGGGCTGAGGGTCTTGCAACGATCTACATGTAGCAGGTCAACGTCCTCCCTTCTCTCCACATACCAGGTCAGGCCAGGTAGAGGGCCAGCCAGCCACGCTCGTATGACTGATGGAGGGGATGCGAGTTTTCAGTTTCGTCGTAGTTATTCCTCCGTAAATCGCGATCTGGATCTTCTACTGCATTTAAAACTTTAAGTGTAGATGTAATCATGCTTGGATAGGTTTAGGTTAGAGTAATTTAGGCTTGGTTAAGTTATGGAAGAATATCCCGATTGCAATACATCTGTGTTAGAGGGAAAGAGTTTTATACACTCGTGATGCCCCGTCTCTTAACCTTGGGTTATGTATTATGCTTTTACACCTTACGTCTGTATGCACACATAGACACAGATCCTAGCCTGAGCCAGGTGCTCGTGTATGGGCCAGTCCCTAAGGGGACGATGAACACCTGTCACAAGAAGATACGAACCAGTGTTAACCAGTACACCACGGAGGCCCATGTATGTAAATGTAATCAATTTGTAAGATTCGGAGAGTGAGTTTACTTTTATAGACGTGTATTAAATCAAGAAAAGAATGGGAGTCATCTGTAGTTAGTAGGAAACAAGGGAATTCTTCCAATTCTCGAAAATACATAGCAGGGCAATTCCGAAGAAAAATCTGAGAGGAATCCTGAAATTCCCTGAAATAGTATGAAATCCTGAAATAATGATGGATTTCTGGAACTGTACTGGATAGAGAGGTGGCCGTAAGATTCGGGGTATGTGACATTTACCAAGGATATCGAGCGCTCCCCTACCGGGCCGGCCGCTGGAGGGGAGCCCGCCCATCTCGGGAATGTTTGTTAGCCCGTGAGTCACGCCACAATGTTGCCGTTGCTCACCGTTACGTCGACATTTTGGCTAGTGCCTTACACCACTGAGGCCTACGTTCCTACAACTGCCATGCCACCCCAGATCTTCCCCTTACTACCTTTTCTGATAATACTTGAAAAAACTCTCTCTTAGGAGAGAGTAAAGATTTTTCGTCATTCTGGCACTTTGTGATGGACAACTGTAAAGTAAGGGCGTTCCCTTGTCTCATACGAAGTACACTACTTTTGTTTTCTTTCCTGACTTAATGCATTCGTCTTCTCGTATACACAATTACTGTTTTGCCTTTTTCCGTTCTCTGCATATACTGTAGATGGATAAGAATGTGTCATCTGACCGCTCGCTCTTGGTTTTAAAGTGTCGAATCACTTATGTCCTTTTGCACAAAACCTAGCACAGATTTCTAACCCTACCTAACTTTTTGAGCGCGACAGTGCGACCTTGGAGCACGTTCATGATTCTGTGAACTTCGACCTGTCCCCCAGTGGTCAAGCTGAAGGCCAGGCCATCGTACCCACGGGACACGCCTTGCTCAGGAGGTTTATCGCTTCCGCTCCTCACCAATTTAAACTTGAGAACCAGAACGATTTCTGTTACCAGACGTTGCCATGGCCTTGAAGACAGTGACTGACAGTGACATATCTAACCCTACAGCACTTCTGGTTTTTAGTTTCAAAATTGTCTAAATATACATTTGAAAAGCATTTCAGCTATAAGACTGGGTACATGGAAACAAGCATGAAGCACACAGCGGATACCTTAGATGTAATACTGTCAACCTAACATTTTCGCTTAAATGCAGTGTGAGTAGTGACTTTAATGGTCGAGATGAATGTGGCTAACAAAAGTGTAATCAACACGACACACATGGTGAATATTGCGGTCCTTGTTTAAGCACCGTGAGTAACGGTTATGCCGACCCTCCGCGAGGCACCAGAAACACTTTATAATTGCGTACTAGGAGGGTTGGTGACGGCTGCGCTTTGAGCCAACGTTTCAGTGATAGTCATGTTCCCCTCCCTGGCCCAAGTTGCTGCCTTTCCCTTGTCTCCCACACAAGGGCTGCTGGTATTCAGAGCACAAACTTACAATCTCTCGATCTCATTTTTAAAAAACTTGACAACACGTAACTCTTACGACTTGAAACTCTAGATTTCGATGTGGTGAACGCTACTCGCTAGCCATGCCTCTTGGCAAAATCTCGTCGTAAGTACTCGTACATAAGTATGGACTTATTTTTCGGTCAGTAACTAATCGTAAGGGTGAACATCCCCTGTGATCTTTGATAGAGGGGCACACTGGTAGCCGTGGTCCACTTTGCTGCCGGCGAGTTTAACACCCCCTCCCAGTAAAGTACAAGTCGGTCGTTACATAAACCCTTGGAGACGATGTGACAAACACATGCAGTAACTACTCAACCGTGAACTACATACAATATCAGAATGAGAAAGCAAAAAAGTTACCAGACCATAATACTGTTACCATAAGTAACACCAGAACATGATACTGATACTGTTACCATAAGTAACACCAAAACATGATACTGATACTGTTACCATGGGTAACACCGAACCATGATATCAGACTGATGCTGTTACCATGGATTACAACAGACGATGATTCTGATGTTGTTACCAAGAGTGACACAAACTTAATATATTATCACTACCCGGACCGCCCAGTTCAGATAAGTATATCAGGCAGTTTGGGGTTGACACATGACCCAAGACATGTGACCCTGAGTGATAAAAGGCTGCGTCCTCTCTCAAGACCATTCCACCAGCACACACACACACACACACACACACACACACACGCCGACACAAACTCCGACACACAATTGAATTCCGTGGACGTTGAGAATGAGAGACGCCAAAATGATGAGTAAGACATGCACACAAAATCTAACCAGTAGTTGCTGTTATAACCTTTACAGTTTAACCAACACCACAGCAACAACAAACATCTGATTCGGAGCAACAGTGAAACTCAAAGGAAGGAAAGAAGAGACAATGATCTTTTATAAAACTTCATTAACGAAAGTTATACGTCACAGTGTACAAAGCTGGGGGAAAAGCTGTTTTCCTTTGATAAACATATGCCAGACAGAACACCTGACTGCCATCATCATTAGTTTCCTTCTGCCACAAAGAGATGTGGCCCCACGAATGTAAAACTTTCTCCCAGTACTGTACAAAGAGTTTGATACGTTATCAAACCCTAAAAATTCTGGGTTTACATTCACTGATACATTATGAAACCCTAAAAATTCTGGGTTGCATTTACTCAACTAACACAATCTTATGGGCCAGCCAGCTCCACGTAGTGTGTGTGCTGCTTCTAGAAAAAGCCTGTTTATGGTACATAATGTTCGACCATGTTTTAATACCCGGACGTCCTCTGAGTAAGATTTACCACCCTAGCCACAACCTACATCCCTCACCATCAAAAGAGAGGCTTATGGTGTCAGGCTACGAGAATTTAAGGATATCAAAATCAGCCTCTGATTACATGTTCTTCGCGGAAGCCAACGACTGTTTCTTCATGTCAACGATTATTTCCCAAGTCAATGACTGTGTAACAAGTTAACGACTGTTTCATCAAGCCAACGACTGACGCTTCCCCAAGTCAACAGCTGTTTCCCATGTCAACGATTGTTTCCCAAGTCAACGACTCTTCCCTAAACCAACCACTGTTTTCCCCAGGTTAACGACTGTTCCCAAGTCAACGACTGTACCTAACAACCATTGTCTGGCGTTGACCCCTCCTGCCCAACCCTCCAAATTCTTAACGATAAACACAGGTGAAAACTTTATCGGCCCTCGGTGCTTCAAGGTCGGCGGCAATCATGGCAGCACGCACCTCACCCCCAGACACTTGGCGGCAGGCAGGGGGCTGTGGCGGCTGGGGGTCTGCTGGGTTCTTAATGGTGATGGGAGGAAAGGGGACGACCACTTCTCAGACATAACCACCGCTTGTATAATTAGTAATGTTAATAAACTATACTGGGGTGCATGGTCAGGCAGACTGACAAACATAATTGCAAAGAGAGAGTGTGTGTGTGTGTGTGTGTGTGTGTGTGTGTGTGTTTTCTGTTATACGTGACAGTCTGGTCGTCTAGCACACATACCTGCCTCAAATTAAACATTAACCCCTTGTGCACGACGACACGACCCTTGTTCACGACACTTCGACTCTTAGGTATGAAGGCATGGTCTTTGATCTGACCCTTACGGGTCGTTTCAAAAGGCCAGGCCATTATGATAATCCAAGAGTCGTGTTGCTGAGCTCAAAGGTCGTACCGCCATGCTCAAGGATCATACGGTCATAATGAAGTGTCGTACGATGGTGCTGGAAGTATTGTACCGCACAGTTTTACTGAGAAGGTTAAAGCTTACAACAATATTCGTGACCCATCAACATTTTATAGTCTGTTTAAGATAAGGTTAAGACAAGCCAGTCGACCTTTCGAATTACCTCGACTTAGTTACAGCAGTTGCATTTAATATGTCAGAATTACTCACATATGTAACTTGTAACTTTATCATTTGCGAATAAGAAAATCATATATATAATCAATAATAAAAATTTTTCCAAGAATATACAAAGCATTTCTGCATAGTATTTGTAATACTAGAAATATTATTCGGCTTCCAAAATATTGGAAAAATGGTGGAACTTTTCAGCAACTAATATATCATACTGGAAATTACAACCAGTTGTCAACAGGGGATGATAATAATATCTCAGCCCTACCCACCAAGCAGACCTAGTTCTGTCACTTTGAAGAATCACATCCAGTGGATTGTGATGGCCGTGGGAAGGACGTGAGTGTGTGGGGAAAGAGGAGCTGTGTGAGGAAAATTATATCCATGTCAAGAGCTAGATTGAAAACACTCTGTCTTTCTAGTGTATCTGTGGGTGGGACATGGCTGCAAACGCGAGCCCTCCACCACACACACACTTGCTTCTGTTTACACCGTCATCAGGTAAAATGGTCGCTGCGAAACTTATGAATATCATCAGAGAATCGGGTAAAGACAGAGACTCACCATCGTAGCCTCTACAACGGTGGCGGGGACGGCTATCGGTCAAAGTAAATCCAGACGTGAAATTTGTTAATGCTGATAATCATCTTGCGCGCAACATAGTCCACGTATAATCACTAAACCGAAATCACGATATTTAGAATCTTTCATGCATCAGGTCAGTACTTTCTCCTTTCTTTTTTACCTGCAGAAAAAAGTCATATGCCAGCTTCACTGACCGATGCCTACCAACCAAGGTCTGTAGCGATTACCATTTCTCTGGTTCTTAAAATCCAATTGGTGCATAATATCCAGTTGTCCAGTCGTGGACGTGAGTCCTGAGAGAGAGAAGCCCGAACGAAGCTGTACCGAACCCTCTGACTCGTCAGCCAAAGACAAAGGGCATGGTGTTGCTTCGACCAAGTATGTACCGAGGCTTTGGAACGTTAGGCCCTCGCATCATATTTCAAAAGGTAATTGTGGTTCAGATATGGTATATGGTTCGGCTGACAGACCTTTCACGTGTTATTTTCTCGGTTAAGGCTCCAGGTCACACGGTAGTTTATCATTCGTTTGTTATAATGACCGACATGGCAGGTATGCTCCAGTCTCGGTCATTTCTGGTGAAAAAAAGTTCAAGAGAAAAATAGCAGAAATTAATCAAGGCTCCGGAAGTGTTTGTAGCCCAGACTCTAAAGAGAAAGAAAGGATGTTTGTAGAGGGAAAGACAGAGGAAGGGGGTTCCACAGCTTTGCTGTTCAAGGGATGAAGAAAGCCTCGTTATAAGCCAGCTTCTCAATTTGTATCTAGATATTCAGTGAGTGAGCCGATACGTTTGATGTCCTAAGCGTTGATAGTGAGACAAATCGTTATGTTGCTGTTCCAGTCATTCACAAAGTGATATAAGCTGTCATGTACGGTGTTCCAGACATTCTCAGAGTGAAAACAACATTGTTCAAGACCAGTAGTGCATCAGTAAGACCTGGACGGGGTTCAAGTGTTGAACATCTTGCTGGACCCTCACACCGCAGCGGGTCTACCGGTGTATTGTTTATTAGGCCATAACTCATACACCCGAACCCCAGTCTCATTCCCTCTCTTGGAATTTCCCTCATTTTTATTTCTATTTTACATTACGACACATACCTTTTCTCTCATGCGACACTATTGCACATTCTCATTCATAGCTCACACACACAAATTGCATTCACCGTCTCACACACTTTCATCATTATACGTCCAAACACACATACTGTATCATGCCACACGGATTATTTTCTCTTTCTCTCCCGGTTGTACTTGCCATCATCCATCCCCTGTTCACCAGTCACTCACCCAATAACTCACTACGCCTACGGCTCTCTACAACTGGAGCGACATGCTCTATTGCCATGTCAGACACCATGAAAATATGAAAATGCCAACCAATGTGGTTTGGTAGTCATAACGAAATTTGTTAACGGGTTGCGTGGGCAAGGGTTCAATATTATTGTGTACTTTGCTGACTGTGGCGCCCCTGGGGGAGCTAGGAAACCAGTGGTGGATCCCAGGGGGAGGCGGAACACCACCAGCAGATCCCTGGGGGAGGTGGGACACCACCAGCAGATCCCTGGGTGTCCTCCCAGCATCTGGGTCAGCTAAGGTTCGTGTAGACACTTGTCAATACATCAATATAATGTTCAATATGAAGCCACAGATGATGTGGCCATCGACTGGTGGCACCTGTGGTGCTCCTGTATTGTGCCACGATGTACGGTATGTAAGCAGTGTGATGGTGGTGTGTGGTGGAATACAGTATATGGACAGTGAGATACACAATACAAGGGTAAGTGTGGTGGTGGTGATGGAAGGTACACGGGTGACGTAACGGTGGCATGCTGGTGTACGATCCAAACCTCGTGCATGATGAAGACACGTATGCCTTGTATGGTGTATGGTGACCACTAATATGTCTGGTGTCATGCGTGTGAATTTATAGTGAACGTGTTGTGAATGGTGTCTTGGTACGTGATGTGCAGCATCTTATAGTCAGATGTATCCTGTGATTCGTGTATGGTGTGTGGATGGGTTGTATGACGTACTGTGACTAATGTATGGTGAAGCAATGATCTGGTCTATGTATGTGTGTATAGTGTTATGCTTTCGTAGTGACTTGAACTGTGTTATCCTACTGTGTCTGGTGGATGTTGTATGGCGTGGCTATGATGCACAGCGCCACCTGATGAAAGTGTAGTAAGAATGTGATGTATTATGTCTGATCTGCAGCGGCTAAGTCTATGGTAAGGATGTAGTCGTGTGAAGGTTCAAAATGTTTAGGAGTTATGGTGTGGTCATGGTGGAGATGAGGTGGAAGAAACGTGGTGGTTGGTGGAGATGAGGTGGAAGAAACGTGGTGATTGGTGGAGATGAGGTGGAAGAAACGTGGTGGTTGTAATGGGTGGAGGTGCAGGTGGTGTGGAAGACAGCGATACAACAGGTGTGTGTGTTGGTGTGTGTTGGTGTGTGTGTGTGTGTGTGTGTGTGTCGCCAGCCGGTGCTCCACCTGCATGGATCAATACACCAACAGGTCTGCCACTTCACTCTCCCTTAATTACTGCTCTCACTGTTGCCACACGTGACCACCTGCAGCATACATGACACGTCACGTGACCACCTGCAGCATACACGGTGCGTCATGGGGTCAGCATATACCTCGTGGCGTTGTGCTGACAGTCACGAACCATCAGACAGCGCTGTCCAATCTCCGTCCGTATAGGTTACGAACGTAAGGAACTGTTACTGTCCTCCATCAGATAACCTAATCATAGACCATCAGGCTTTTCCATGTACATCTTTTTTTCGACTATTTCTCTCAATAATTGATATACTTTTCGGTCAAAGTAAATCCAGACGTGAAATTTGTTAATGCTGATAATCAACTTGTGTGCAACATAGTCCACGTATAATCACTAAACCGAAATCACGATATTTAGAATCTTTCATGCATCAGGTCAGTACTTTCGCCTTTCTTTTTTACCTGCAGAAAAAAGTCACATGCCAGCTTCACTGACCGATGCCTGCCAACCAAGGCCTTTAGCGATTACCATTCCACTGGTTCCTAAAATGCAGTTGGTGCATAACAGTTGTCCAGTCGTGGACGTGAGTCCTGAGAGAGAAGCCTGAACGAAGCTGTACCGAACCCTCTGACTCGTCAGATAGACAGGGCTTGGTGCTGCTTCGACCAGGTATGTACCAAGGCTTTGGAACGTTGGCGTGGCAGCTTTTTTTTTCTGCGACTGTACATTGTCTTGTGCTGAAGTATATCACTCGTATCCAGGGGTCGTCACCGTTTATCGCTGCTGTACCGGATGACTCACGGCGGAACACGTAGGTTCTTGTGTTATGTCAACAAAATCTTTAACAGGCACGACAGACCCTCACAGACAGAGAGGCTCCTCCCCAGCTCGCTCTACCATACTTCATACACTCAAGCTCTGAGTTGGCATAACCAATGATAAATGGCTGACTGAAGTTAACTGACATGTAAACTTGTCAGCCTGACTTTGATGATAAAAAAATGCTTGAGTAGTTCATCCACGGTGACTGACCCCCTCCTAAGCCCAGCATCGATCACTGGCGGAACAGAGAACATGCAAAAAAATGGAGGGAGGTCGAGTCATCTAGTGTACAGAGGTGCACAGGTTCGTTTGATGTTGACCGATGCTGACACAGGTTATTACGCTGCCACAAATTCAGCTTCATATATCACAGAAGAGTCTGTAGCTACACACACACACACACACACACACACATATACATATGCAATCCTTTAGACATGAACGTCAAGAAACAGGCAGACGGACAACGACCCCCACTGACCTTGCATAGTTAATGATCCCTCAGGTAAGACAAGCAAGAGGTCACGACCTGAGAGACCAGTTAAGTGGAAGGACAAGGGTGGGAGTGAGGCAGAGGTGAGGAAGGTTGGGGGGGGGGATGGTGTTCTCTTCCTACACGCTACCTGCCATGGCCTCTCATTACCTCCACCTTCAGGCTATTATGACAAAGAGGCAAATGAGGTATGCTTATTGTGGCCGGGGCTAGGCCACTTCCCTCGCTGGGGAGAGCTCTGAACATTTTTTTTTTTTGGTTACCGTTTCGTTATTACCGTGGCAATGATGATACCTCTTATGCAGTTGATCCGAAGACCGGGGAAAGCCACCGCGATATGAACAGGAAAGTTAGCGTGTTATCTGTGATGACGAATGGATAAAAAAGTAGCAAGGAAAATGGAAAGCAAGAGCCAGGAATTCATTCTTCTGCACTGGTCTCCACAACGTCTTCTTTGCGAGACGTTGAAGAATATGTTGTCGAAATTCGATAAGAAGAATGAATACATGGCTCTTACTCTCGGTTTTCTTTGCTACCTTTTACCCAAAGATAAAGTGGTTTGGTAAGAGACAAACCCATGAAGCTCGGCTTGGACCACAAGAGGGACGAAAAGGAGTCGGGAAGTTAAGCCTCTTTGTTCTCATTCCGGCGAGGATTAACCTTCTTTATGCTCGCTGTGGCCACTTAAACCCCGTCTGTAGGCAAGAATTAAGTCTAATCTTACAGCTTGAAGGTTAAACTACGTTCTTATGATAATGAGTTTGTCTAACCATTTTCATACTTTGTCTTGAGGTCGCACTTATGATCACAGTGTTACTCAACTCGTTAGCTTCTTGGGGAAGAGGGGGCGACCCGTACTAATGGTGGCCCGACTTTTAAGGGTCAAGGCAAAGGTCACATCATCATAATACTCAAGGGCCATATCGTCGTGGTCATAGAGTTCCCACGTCGACAGGACTGGAGGTCAGTGTAAACAAAACCTTGTGTGATTATCAGAATGAGACATCTGAAGTATTTTGGACATCATAAGCTACAGGAAGCGTGCCTTATTCTGTTATGAGCCATATATCCAGGCAAACAGCAGGGCAGTAACTAATCCATGTTATTAAACTCCTTACTTTTTTTTCTGTGTCCCACACATTTCGGATCATTAATAAGCGCATTTAATTTACATGATACACTTCGCTTATCATTCTAAGGGGTTAAATCATATCAAAAATGCGAAGGTCAGGCCTTATGTAAGGTGAAGAATGTTTAAGACAATAATCTTTGCATTCTTTTGACATTAAAGCCTTTAATTTATTAGTTTGGTATAAAACGTATCTTTTTTTTATATGCAGTATGCACTATGGAAAACTCCCTCGAACGTGTAATAGAAGTTGTTGCATACATCATCCTGGTGAAAATACAAAGACAAGAACACAGGTGTTCGTGCGCAAGTCTGTTCTCTCGATCAGTTACTTCGATATATCCTGACAGTTCATATCACTAATGCACAGTGTTTTATTTACCCGCCAGAGCCTCGTATATAGATGGAATGCGTTTACGAATAACAGATTTATCTCGAAACGTTCCACCAAACTGTACGATTCCGAGCAACAGGGGAGCTTCACTTAGCCCAAGAATTTAAAAATACAGTGGCGGTTATGACGGTTATGGCGGTTTCCCAGTAAGTCGTCCAGAATAGTGTTGGTGACGTGCAGCGCAGCACGCACGGCCTCACGGCAGACGTGTATGTTCTCAAGTTCACAGGACTGCAGTCTAAGTTGAGGGCTTAAACATTTGTGCAGTTTGAACTCTGACAACCTGATTTTTTTTTTCTTTTAACTGCGTCTGCAAAATAGTTTCTCATTTCCTCTCTCTATGTGTGTGTGTGTGTGTGTGTGTGTGTGTGTGTGTAACTACCTGTTTGGACTGCACACTGCACACTCGTGAGGGCCCCATCTCTTAATTTTTTTTATCATACAAATTTTCAAACTTGTGTATGCCGTCCATATTCACAATTTCTGCAT
The DNA here is from genome assembly GCF_036320965.1 of Panulirus ornatus. NCBI lineage: Eukaryota > Metazoa > Arthropoda > Malacostraca > Decapoda > Palinuridae > Panulirus > Panulirus ornatus. The sequence goes on along the minus strand of NC_092243.1, from coordinate 2,983,286 downwards.
TCGATTCGTTCCATTCATCCACCTATCTTACACTACAGAAGTACTTCTTTATATCTTATCTGACACATTTTTGCTAAATTTCGTGTCATGGCCCCACGTTGTTCTACCCTTACATCTTTCGAAGAACTGTTCACTGATGACATCAAACTGCTAAGTGGAAGGTTCCAGTCACGGTAAAATAAAGTCCTCATCAAGGCTAAGCCTTAGAAGAACATTAAAAAGACACGAAAGTGATATTAAGAAAGGTGAGAAAATTATCCATTTTAGAGGAAGTTAGAACCTGACCCTTAACAACATTCAGATTGTAGCTGTTGTGGGAGAGATGAGAGGGTGAAGTTGCAAAACACAGCAATGGAAGGATAGAGACAGACATCAAAACGGCCCACCACCCTTGAGTTGCCAACGGCTACATAATAATCATGTGACCGCAGTGGCTTGCACAGAATATTACGTTCTCAGGATCGTGGCGGGGGTAAACCAGCAGCCAGTTCTCAGGAAAATACATCGTAGAAACATGTGTAAAAGAGTGGGTGAACCAGCAGTGAGGTGTAAGGCAAAGGGATCGAGTTTTTTTTAAGTTGACTAGTAAAGTATATAAGCCGGAATGTTGTGGATTCGCCTACGTCGTGTAAGTATGTAGAGCGAAAACCACAGCAGATGTTAAAGAAGTACTCTATACAAGAACGAATCAGCCTACTGTATATTGGAAATAGCCGTTGAGAAAAGAATTTGCGGTATTCAAAACGGGACTCTCGGTTTCTTTACAGGCAGATTTAACCAAGTGTAATGTGGGGTTACCAAAACAGAAGGGATAATTTTAGGACACCAAACTTGTTTATTATGGTGAGTGTTGGAATTACAAAACCAAGGACGGAGAGGTAAAAGTTGTAGTGAGAAATGGGAAGATATTGTGTTATATAAACATTAAACATAAGTAGGTTGCGTTTGCCCAACTGGAAAACCCTGTCCAAATCTAACTTTACAAACAAAATTGTAATAGGATGAGACGTAGAATGAACAACAAATGTGGCTGATTTGAAAGAAGAAATCTATGTATATAAAAAATAGGTTGGCACGATTCAAAGACTGGATTAGAATCTTTAAATCTTTAATGAAATTAACTGGATATCATATCAGGGAGAATATCTCATAGACAATTAAGGCAACTTGTAATCAACGACCATTCTCTTCGCCTATAATATTCACCCACTAGATATTACCTGATACACCAGGGCTTCGGCTCCTCTTGGTATGCAGGAACTTCATGGATGACCCACGGAAGTCGGCAAACTGTGTAAAGAGTATTACAGTCTACTTCAGAGACCTTGTTTCAACCCCTTAAGGATCAGGTCAAAGGTCTTGCGTCACACCAAGGAGTTGTACGGTAGAGCGGAATGTTCCTATTGTCATGCTTAAGTGACTGAGTTTCCCGGTCTATCTGTTGCTGGAAATACCATTTGCTTTAGAAACTTAAAGCTGAAAACATCCCCGAAAGTCCCAGTGAAATCTGAACTCGTACATACATCCCTAAAAGCCGATACTAAGCAAAGTCTTATGTAACTTTTTACACGCGTAGAAAAAAGTAATATCAGTAATATCGCACTGTCCTGAAAACACGTACAAATAATTGCGTATTTATCATTGTGAATCATTTGTAATTAACGCATAAATAGTAATAACTGGCAGTGCCTGTAACAAACGCTATCTTCATTACGATAAACAAGAACTTATTTTGTACGCCCTACTGAGTCCTCAGTTAGGCAAACACACACTACACACATGCTCGTTCCGTACATGACCCAGGCTGCCTGAATCCTTCACTCGCTCACCCACTTCGCTTCCAGGATAGGCCAGGGTAACACGAGAGCCCTTGCAAGGCAGACATGGACCTGGTGATTCTAATATCAACAGCGACAAACTCTGTTTACGTAGTGATCACAAGCTCGAGAGATATGCATTGCATTAAACTCGTTTAGTGTACTTCTACGTACGATATTTTCAGTTAATTACGTATAATTAAAATGATTACATACTTAACTCATCATGTGCACTTATACGCATGATATATTTAACCCATTTAGTGTATATGTAACTATATCAACGGTGTCCCAGGGTAGAGAGAGGCTTATGGTTTTGTTGTCTTTAACCTCCACTTGAGACAAGTGACAATTAAGCTTCCAATCTGTCTGGGCTTTCCGTGCGAAGGACCAGCTGGGGGACACAGAAGGAAGAGAGCCAGGCAGGTGGTTCTTGGGCAGGTGGCGTGCCACGTGCCACCACAGGTCAATACCACCTGGACTAGTAGCCAGCTCCCCTTAAGGAGGTGCTCGATACAGATCCAGAAAGGTCACCCAACTCACCCCTTACATTACTACTTCACTTTCTGTACAGTGATCCATCACTGTTCTCCACGTACATCTGTGTCTTCTGGGAACATTCCTCTACCTTCCAATGGGTAGGTCCCTGGCCCCACTGTCACCCTCCTACTGCACGCTCTATACTTGTTTCTTGTTTCACCCATGTATAACAAAGGCAAATAAAGTCTTTTAGATTTAATCACATACACATACATGCACAACTACATGAGTGTATGTGTTTGTCTGTCAGTCCTTGGGTGCATGCGCAACCTCCAGCCTGTGAAACTATCTTTATAGTATCATTAGTTACTCACGTTCGTATATCTTTATGTGGTCTTTAATACATCCATTACGTACGTATTATTATGCCAATGTCAGGAACAATATATATAATCCCTTCCAAGAACTTGGCCAAAACCTAACTATTCATACGTTTCAACACTGACTATAATCCCCACAACGCCTTTCTTAACACATACCAATATACACAATCACTGCGGAAGAAGACAAAACAACACGGTTATACGAATCATCATTGATAGGACAGTGACCCCAGCTCGAAGGTGGAGTTTAGTACTACCTAGACCCTAGTTATAAATTCACAGGCGCACAGCTCCACTTCATGTTGACATGCTACAAAACTTATACATTTTAGTCACTTTCCCAACACGCGGGTGGTGGAACGGACATGTTGCCGTCGTCTGTGCAGACTTTATATGTACAGTGTGCCCAGTGTTTCGTCTTTGAATGACAGAGACTGTAAATGTCATTATCTTGAATTAACTCTTTTTAACTGTTTGACTCCTGACCCGATCAAATCCTCTAGAATAACCAAATCAATAAGATGAAGAGAGAGAGAGAGAGAGAGAGAGAGAGAGAGAGAGAGAGAGAGAGAGAGAGAGAGAGAGAGAGAGAGAGAATCTGAGCGAACTAAGTTGATAACCTAGTCTGAAGTTAATTGGCTCAGAAAGAATAATGAAGGAATGGCGATGTGTTGTTGATTGTTGGAAAAGAAAAATAGAAAGAAGAATCATGGCAAAAACACTACAGCTTCCCTATAGAGGGCGATACAATAAAAGGAATTAGTAGGTTACCCTGATACTGGCCATCAGCACTGGGGTAGTGTTATCTTCCCCTTCCCTGATACTGGCCATTTGCACCAGGACGGTTATCTTCCATGGTACTGTCTGTCAGCACAGGTATTGGATTATCCTCCCGATGCTGACTCTCAGGACCGGGGTAGTGTTATCCACCCCGTATTATTAGTCATTAGAGGGATGATGGAGAGGAATAGCTCGGGTAATGGCCCAGACATTCCGCGATCGATCGGAGCGAAGATGAAACTCCACTGACGACAGGTGAATGACGGGTGACGGATGAAGTTGGGTGGTGACGGATGAGGCAGGGTGATGATGGGTGAGGCTGTGGTGACGGGTGATGACGGGTGAAGCTGGCTAGTGACGGCTGGGGTTGAGTAGTGACGGATGAAGCTGGGTGGGAATGGGTAAGGCAGAGTTGTAAATGAGGACCACAGCCTGCCACCACCAAAGGGCTAGCAAGCACTTAGAAACCCACCACAGGGTTCTCAAGCACTCTGTATATCCACCTAAGAGCGAGTAAGCACACAAGGCATTCATCAGAGGGCTAACAAGCGCTCAGACATCAATCTGAGGGACACTACGCACTCAAACGTCCATCATAGGAACAGCAAGCATTCAAGACACCTATCAGAAGGTTAGCAAGCACTCAGACATCCACGACATACCCAGTCAGCCATTACTCAAAATGTGTTGTCTCACAGAAGCCACAGCACTTCACCAGAAGAAACAAAAACTAGCAACAGAAGTCTGACTCATAGAAAGAAACGGTCAAGCACAGACAAATGCGGACGCTAATGGACAAAGAAACATTACGGTAAGAGACGGACGGTCAGGTTCTTTCTTAACCTTCGCTCGTTTAACAGTATCGTCAGTGAGATATGTACCCTTGACACGCGATATGTCATATAATCTTAACATCAACATTCCACACGCATTAATTGCTACGTTTCCCCTTTTCCATACGACCCTTTGAATAAAGAAAGAGTGGCCAAGGTTTCGACCACACCTCTACCAATATCAGTTTCATCAGCCTAAACATCGTACTTTTAATTCTCTAAAGTTTATCGTCTGCATACTTCATTTTACACTCGGGGCTGAAACTAGTTTCAAGAGGCACCCACATCAATACGCATGAGACCAAAGCTAATGAAGTCGTGCTGTGACCACTGGATAACGTTGCTGCACAGATCAATACCTTAAACTGTTCCTCATAAATTTGAATTATAATAGTTTCCACAAGGCCCAAACTGTCACCGTATAAATAGTTTATATTTAACCGTTATATCATCGTCTTCACCTAAACTGAGAATTGTCCAAATTCCTCAACGCGACCTATGAAGTCGTCGCTGTAAGGTCAGGTTGATACATTTCGTATAGGGACACAAGCGTGGTGCTCTTCCCTCTCCTGAGGTACTCAGCAGACCACAGCCCAGTCAGGGGCATGTCTTGCACAGTTTTGTCTACGAAAACCTTAGCCAGGGCTCGATTTCAGTACTGATATCGGAAGCCAGCCATGTAGACCAAGTCAAGTCACGACGTCAATCAAAATATCTTGCATATATCGTGTTTACAGCTTTAATGCCGTAAGCATCATTATCTAAACATTTCGTTACTAAGTACCTAATCATAACCCCCTTCCCGTAATAGGTTAGACACTATAAAAACGTAATATATATATCCAAACCAAATAAAAGAATCTAGGATCTGTGAGATAAACGCGTCAACATTCTAAATAAAGCACGATCATAAATCATTATAAATAATGCAAGAAGATCATTATCACGACTAACATTGTGAGATACAATATATATATATATATATATATATATATATATATATATATATATATATATATATATATAGCCCAGACTGTACAGACCAACCCCTTAGCAGGCCAGTTGAGTGCAATGAGTACAGAAAACCAGCTAGCATATAACCGAGTAAATGCTAGTAGCACTAGACATAAATTCCCCATACCTTTCCTACTTTGGTAATTCTTTAGATTCGTACAAGCATTGAAGCTGTGGGATGTTATTTACATTGAGTTACAAAGTTAGTTTACTGTACCGAGAGTACAACACCTACCTTCACATAACATTTTTTCATTATCCTCGGACAATGGTGGGGAGGATGGTCCGGGAAAACGTAGGAATGTATGAATAGCTGACTCGCGTCTACAACTCAACATATTACATGGAAACCCTACGTAACTCTCCCCTACATGCTGAGAACGATCTTCAGTGGTGATAGTTTTCCGTGTTGTTTCTTCTTGTCTTCAGCTAGCCCTCGCTGGGTATCGCCATTATATAGTTAAGGGCATTTAACAAAAACTGACATTAAAAGCCAAAAACGTACCTAAAGCGTTCAAATTCTTTTGTACATTTTTTTGATAATGTGAATATGGATTCGTATACTTGAAGCGTCTTTGACGAACTTAATTTTTCTTGCCTGCATTCCATGTAAATCAAGCGTTCTTGGATGTAACTGTGTAATATTGTTTTATATTTTCAAGAGTTTTCAAGAGGAAAAGTACCTATCGTTTTACTTTTCCTTAATGTGATGCACTTTACGCTCTCTGTCCAGTATTACTTACAATGAGCTTAATAAAGGTACAAAAAAAATCATCGTTATGAGAAAACGGAATTTAGTGTACTGCAGTCTTTCTATGGTTGCGTTGGGTTGGTCTTGTCTTTCCTTTCACTGGATTCCATGTTTCTACCCCATAATTCCGTTAACTTCAACGCCCTGCCCTTTCTGGGGCAACTCATCCTTAGTGACTACACCAAAGTGTTTTAACGTGAACCTCGCTCATCTCATACACTTCAGTTAAGTTTAAGTGAATGCACTGATGTACATCATTTTTACTGTCACCAAAGTAATATATTTTCTTTTTTGATAATACTGTTGCAAGACACAAGCTTACATTCAAAGCAAACCAAAATATTCCAGTAGTTTGGGGAATCAGCTAAAGAAGGATTAGAAATCGGATTGGTGTCAATAATACCTTACTGAAGAGAGTTAAAGGTTCTAACCTTGGAGCCGATTTGATTGCCGCATTGGCCAGCCTGAATGTGGACGATCTCCCTCATGCCGGCCCTCTGTCGCCGCCTGCTTCCGCCCTTTTCGTCCAGCGACTTAACACGACGACTTCTCTTCGTTGATGCTATGAAGTACTAAAGCTACTCACGAGAGGGTCTAACTCCTTGGTTCCGATACCGAACGTTAAATTCGAGTGACCAAAGTGAACATCATGTACATTCAAAGGGTTTATCTACTTTTTATTTATAGTTTCTTGGAAACTCGGCAACTCCAACATCCCATCACATAAATGTCATGTCGATTCTGCTCATAACCTTATCATAGCCGCGTTCACAGAACGGCGCCAGGGGGGAAAATTAATAAAAATTAGACAAATGATGATACTGGGGACTTCGCCGTCGTATGAACGCCATGAAAATACTCATATACTTCCATTAGATCATAATTATATTGATCATCATCTCACAAAATGAAGAAACCAAATAAATGTTCATGCCGCTCAGGCAGAAGTTACAAGTCCTGGAGATGACAAGACAAGCAGTCAGGTACAGGTGCTGACCTTGCCATCCACCTCGACTGGCACTGGGCCTCGCCGCCGCCGGAGCGCTTATGACTGACTGTCACATGAGCAGTATGAGCTAACGAACTCAGGAGGGATGTTGGGAGGAAAGGCAACCCTCTTCACGGTGGTGGATCGACGCTAAGTGGTGAGGCGGGGTAAGAATGTGCGGCTCACGCGCATCCTTACCGGCAAACACCGCGCAGCTCAGTTGCCAATTTCCATTATAGCCTACCTATAATTCTTCGGTAAGATATTATAATTTAGTACTGCAGTAACATAACGCAATATGTTTTCTTTCAGATTCGAATGCTCCATGAAACTAAAGAATAAAAATAACGATAGTTGTCACGTATATCCGGGTTTGTGCTTAGCCCTCTCCAGGAACACGTGGCGGACCAATATATTAATAATGAGTTGAATATCACGGAACCGTCTAGTCTGAGAAAGTAGAAAATTATGAGTTCTCTCACGTCCTGTATCCAACGCTTTAGAATAAACATCACCAGTGAGCTCGCTGAGCAGTAACAGGGACGATACTGCACCCAGTTATCGGCTCTACTAACCGACGGCACAAAGGGCAATTAACCGTTATGCAAGAGTACTCGGTGACCCATTTCATCATGAAACACTAGACCGTATATATCAGTACTCCCGATGACTAATATTTCCCGTTCCTTATGATCTTTTCTCAATGATTCCTCATGATCCTAACTCATTTCTCTTGATCCCTTTACCTTTTCCTCGAACATCGACACCAAAAGTGTCATGCCATTGAATTGTAAACATTTACTTTCGCCAGACTCTGTATAGTGTCTTATTGTATTACTCTTGGGAGATGATGCTGCAGGATGCTGCAGCATAATACGAAAGCTGTGGATTTTGTGTAAGCTTACCTGCCCTTATTAGCTGCACGTTGTGTACCAGCATAGATTTTTGAGATTTCAGAGTTGATCCTCAAGAGAAAAGGGATCCCTTATAGTGCGGTGATTGGTGGCGATGCTACAATTCAACGTCTAAAAACTAGTCTGTCTACCTTCTATGACCTTTCAGTGCATTTATATAACACTATGTGAATTTAAACTGTTTTTGGTGACATTAGTTACTATAGTCGACTGATTGTTACCACAGTGTGGTACACCTCAGGTAAGATAAACCTTACGTGTGTACAGAAAAGTATTGCAATAAGTCACGCTTCAGTGAAATATCTGGGAACTTGCCAGTTGCTCATTTAATTACGATAGATTCTCACAAATGTAACGCGAGTTTTGAGAATTTCGTCAAAACGCTGATAAAATTAGCATATTACTGTACTTTTGATTTTAATCTGTATAGCTTCAATATCTGAGACCGTATTGATAATAGGTCTACAGTCACCCGCCTTGCAACACTATCTCTACAGCTTGAGTCAGCTCGTCTTTCCCGAGTACCGACCGCTCGCTTGTGGAATAATTTATCGCGATGACTTCCCAGCCTCGTAGAAATGCACTAAGCTGAAGTTCTGCTTAAACACTGACCTAAATACCACCACAACTACACGAAAGTTTCTTTACCGATTATCTCAGATAATGAGACAATGGGGAAGGTCTGAAACTAGCTTCACTATACTGTAGCCGCGTTCCTCATGCCGATGAAATAATCCATATCAGACCCTTATAGAACGAGTGAGTTGGCGGTCCCCTCGCCCTGCCCCACCCAGCCACCTCGTTACCTGCACCAACCAACTTCGAAAAATTATATTCGTAATATAGTTTTTTTTTCGAATTCCCTATTCTTTCGAAATCTGGTGAAATAATACCAAGAACAATTTATTCGAATTTTAAAAACACGAGGTATGTATTTAAGAAATATGGTAACCTTGGATGTATTGGTAAACACGGATCCATCTTAGATCGCCGTCAGGATTGCTGGTTCTATTTCTCATTAAATCTTTTGGTACTGGGCTAGTCAGCATATTCTTCCAGCATGAACCATATATCTATTATGCTCTTTCTCTCTCCTTATCTTCTTTGTCCCTCCCTTTTTCTCTTTCTAAATTACTAGATACAAATATGGAAGAATGCCCCTAGTACCGGGTATTCTGGGATGAGTACAGTCTCCTTTGTCTCTGCTGCCAGTGAGAAGGAAGGCTTGGGCAATAGCTGTACCGACCCCTACCAAGACCCTTTCCCCTTTAGTAAGACATATTACCAATTCATTCCGACAACAATCGCCGTTTTTTTTTTTTTTTTTTTACAACCTTTCTAATGGTGAACATCCTCTGGCTTGTATCTCATCTAATATAGTACTTCTCATGGCTTCTCTCCCAACATTGGATTTGGTTTTCGCCAATAGTCTTACGCAATACACGTAAACGATTTCACCTTTAGATTGTTCATTTGACCACACTTTTGTTAATAGATCTCTTTTACTGAACGCGCCTTCTCCCCCGAACGCCCTTTCTAGACTCTTACAATAGCACTTTTAAAAGAAATAAGATTCATCTGTTTTCCGTACAAAGATTACTGCATTATCTCGGGCGATGCTTCAGTCTCTGCTGAGCGGAGAACTGAGTGTTCATAATTTTTCGTCTAATGTCACCTTGGATGACTAACACTCCCTCGTCCCCTAACACACCTCACACTAGTCCTATGCCTCCTCGTACAATTTCATTGCAATCCAGAATGTACTTTCTCCGGACACGAGCGGCATTTAAACCAGATGGCATTCCTGCTGGTGTTTTTGAAGCAGTGTGCGGATGACCTCGTACGCATGCTTGCTCGTTTGTTTCTTCCCATTAAAATCGAAATTTTTCCCTCTTGGATACATGTATTGGTAGATGTGTGTGACTGTTCACACCCTTGCAGCTGTTATGAGTCTTGACGGAAACCGCCATTCTTTGGGACTCGATCAATAAGATATGCTTCTTTTTTTTTCAACACTGGTTTTCCTAGTTCCTTAAAGGCTCAGATTCTCCTATCCTTTACTAAAGGGCCTGACTTTCATTATTCTTTGTGACCGGACCATTCGATAGAGAGAAAAAAAAATGCGGTACCCCTAACCAGAGCTACCTTTGTGTGTGTGAGTAGGGGTAAAGGGGGCTGTGTGCGCGCGAGCTTACGAGGTTGTCTGAATACATTCAAAAAAAGTTTTGACATCGACCGTTGATACAGCATATAATTTCGTGTATAATTCTGCATTTGAATTGTTTGAAACTAACCTTAATATTACTACAAGTTGGAACATAACTTGAAGCGTGTCTGGAGTGTGCAGTGGTAACTAAAGGGTCTGTGTAACAAGTGGTAGTTCGTGCTTAAAACCCTTGCAGCATGACGGTACGACCCTTCAGCATAACGGTACGACCTCGGCACATACGCCTGAACAATTACTTAAACTAAATTCTAAAACATCATCACGTTAACCAGTGATCCATTTCAGCATTGTTATACTTTGTACATAAAAAGTTAAAGTTCTATTGAGGAGACTCTTGGTAATCCACACAAGCAATATTTCTTTCAGTGAAAAATAAACATTTTTTTTTCACGTTTCAACAAACAATAATTGATTAAATATTTGACCATGAGAACTTTGCATTTAGAGAGAGAACGAGATCAGTCTTAGTAAGACTTAAAATTTGGTCCCTACTGCCTCCTCGTTTTTTTCTTTTTTCTTAAATGTCATAGCATCCGTATAAAGTCTTCGTCAAGGCCAGATCTTAAATGAATACAAAAGTGGATAAAGAGGTCTGAACCCCAGTTTCCCTCCACTTCAGGGTGTGATTGAGGAATACATCACAAAGTCTAAGGTGAATCAACCATATTACGTTCAGAATTTCCTGCTGGATAAAGAAGACGAAGCATCTGCCACAGGGGTGGTGCATGCAACGCGTCGAGTGTAATGCCTCCATGGCATGCAAGCTGAATTTCCCAACAGTTAAATGCGGGACTTGAAAATCGCGTCTCTCTCAGCAACTTATGTTTTATATTTCAATTCCAACAGAGATGGTAAGGCGGCCTAGTTCCTTTATTCATTCATATATATCCAATGATAACTGTGGGAAGGTATGCAGAAATATGGTAAATATAGAATGATAAAATATAAGCAGATCCACAGAAGACATTTCACAGGTGATGAGCTTAATGGTGGTGCATTCAGAGGAACGACTGAAGAAAGTATAATGTAACGACACGCTTTAAGCACACACTCCTTACGTTCAAAAATACAGGTGATCATTCGGTTTATATACGGCGGTGGGAGTCCTAAACACGACGGTATATTTCTTAGGCTTTCAACCTGATCTTCGAGGATTAAGAGACCTCGTCATTACAGAAAGGTAACAGCCAAACTTACAACTTTATCTTTTCTATAAAGGGCTTTCTAGTCAACAAAAGCCATCGGTTTTCAAGCATCGAGCTCCATTTCTTCATCTGCAGATGGTGTGAAGGTGTTCTTTCATTATACGTCATCTTTTGGTTCGGTAATATTATGGACAGCCAGACTCGATGGCAAGATTTGTCTTTATTTATATTGTGGTCATGGTAAGAGCTTATGTCAAAAAAAAAGTTTTCGCCTGCCCTGTCATGGATCACACTGAAAATATGTGGTGCTTCATTGTACTTTTAGCATTGCACTGGTAAGGCTCTATATAAAACCGAATGAACGTGGAAATAAAGGGTATCTTCATGAGTTTGTGAACTGACACGAGCGGCGACTTGGCAACTGCAGGGGGAACGGTGTCGTCTATGTGTGGAAGCGTTAGTTGTTCGTGTAGCTGGTGCAAGGTAGGTAACCGGTGGAGGATTCGTCCAACTGATTGGGTGACTGATTACGGCTTGTAGTGTCAACGTAATGTAAAGACATTAGCAGCGATGTTACCGTCAAATGGTCAGTGGTAAGCTAATACCTGTACGAAGCGTTGGTATACAGTTCTCTTAACTCTCAAAATTTTAGAATTTGGTGGTGTCGATTGTTGACTTGGACCAGTTTATATGATTTTTGGAAGGTTCTTGATAGCTTACTGTATGGGCAGTTTAGTTATACACCATGTTATGCCTGTGTAATATTTCTAATGATTCATTTTAACAAACACACCCAAACTGGACTCACGACAACTCTGCGTCTGTTCACATTCTAAGATATGGAAATTTGACGGTCAGTAATGAGTAACTTTGGTAATGTCATGCGATACTTTTCGTTGCTATCGTTATAAAGAAATCCAATACCTAGGTACGATTTTTTTTTAAAAACAGCACAAAAAAATGCCTCAAAATTTGGAAGGATTGTTTCCAAAACAGTTCCCTGGCTTCCATGTTTTTCGTAAAGCTGGAAATTTTCCTCAGATTAAGCCGTGTATCCCACATATTTACTAAGAATACTCTTTACATTAGATCAACAGAACTGGTATTACACATTTACTATTGTTGAACAGTTCGAAAGATATCCAGAGGTAAGTTTAACCATGACAAAATGATACTTCAGGTGAAGTACTTTAAAATCTGAGTAGTTTCCTGTTAAAATCCGCTGTAGCAGCAAGGCAATTTAATGAAGCTCTATCATTACAAATACTATACGCAGTTGTGAGCTTTACGAATACTGACAGTTGTTGAGATCAGGAATAATCCCTCTATTTCTCTCTGCAGGGAGACAGGATAAGAATTTTCATACCACATCGACTGAATTAAACCCAGAACCATCGTCACAGAAGACCCCAAAATTGAATCCACCAGAAACCACACTGGAAGAGTTGAAAACACCTTTGTGTGTCCAGGAAGATGTTCCTGTTTGTGTCAGTGTTGGTGTTGAGCGTGCAGGTTGGGACGCCCCAGATCGCTACAAGAGGTATGTGTATGCAACCTTGCTCGTGACTGCAGACTTAACTCTTCAAAATTCATTAAGGGACGGCCGTATGCATGTTATTGTGTCAGGGAGAAGGGTGTTTAATAGAATTAGACAATGAGTTGACGAAATTTGATTTAACCACGGTGCACACGTAACTCAAGATAATTGTTTTAAGATTAGGGTTCAGTGTTACAGAATAGTTTAATATTCAAACTGGTATGATCGTTCAGCACGAACGGTACTACCCTTGGTACGATAGCTTGGCCTTTCACTGACGCTTGAGGGACAGAATATGACACGCTATCATACTATAGGGTCGTCCCGTCGTGTACATAGGTGTCTAAGGTGTGTGAAATTATTGTTGCAGGGAGGAGCCCCCAGACATCAGGGACGAGCCATCGAGACCAAAGCCATGACTCCAGCTTTCCCAGAAACGACCCTCACCAGGTGAGACGCACACACACACACACACACACACACATGCCGTTCAAGATATGGGGCCCCACTGGTGCAAAACCTCCTCGTACAGTACAGATAGGGAATTATATAGTACGAGATGAGGTCCCACAAATGTAGATGTCTCAACCTTCCCATGTTGTAGAGATAGGTAATTACACACACACAGTTAGACTATTACACACACCTCCACTTTACATGACCTGCCTCTCCACCACACTTTACATTACCATTCCACTGCACACATTACAACACTCCATCCCTTCAAACAGAACACTAATTTTATACATACGCCACTCCACCCTCCATACACATCCAGGTAGTCTTACCAATGTCTAGGCTCACTTTACATGTCCACTTAACCTTTGATTTGCTCCATGACTGTAGTTTCCCACCTGCTTTATCCCCATTTTATGATATTCTCCCCATTAACTGTAGCCTTATTGTCCTTTCACCGTGTATTCTTTCGCTTCCCCATCTCCGTGTAGCTTATCAATATCCGTAGAGTAGTATGGCTTCTCGTGTCCCACTCGTGTGTAGCCACTATCTGCTCCTTAAAGAACCACTCATTTTCTCACATAGCACCTCTCACTTTCCCAGTCACTAAGTTCTGTATAAACCATCACGACACCGTTACTTTTTACTTTCTCTCTTCGCGTCTGACTTCCTGCAGCACCCACCCCATTCACCTCACTAGCACCTTCTTAAGATTCTCATATTATCACTCCTTCCTTACGAGATTAGTAGATATATCACTTCAACACAACCCCTGCCTCCTTCCGCCTATCATTGCTTTCTGAATAGCATCCACGTAGAAGTCGGGCTACATTGTTGGTTCACTTTCCCTCTTCTATAGGTATTACCTTGGTTTCTGCTTTCGAGAGCTGGCTGCTTGTGTGCCCCCACCACTAGCAGACTAGGCAAGCCGCTGCGTCACATGATCATTGTGTTGCCATTGGCAACTCAAGAGTGGGCCGTTTTGATACCTGCTTTTTCCCTCCACGTCGAAGCTTTGGAACTCTTTACCCTCTCGTTTTTCCCAATAACTATAACCTGGTACATTTCAAAAGACAGGTCATTCACTTCCTCCAGAATCCCTAAATACTCTCCCTTTTCTTTTTGTTTCATAATTCTCTCTATATTTCAATTAAGGCCCGGCTTTGCTGTGGAGTTTTGTCCGTGACTGGAGCCTTCATCATAACAGAAGAAAAATAAAATTCCTTGCTCCAGGGCTTACATAAAAACCTCTTCTTGCAGATGTTGACGAAGGCGGTGCAGAACGGTATAGAACTGCGACAACCTCGCCTTCTCGCCCCATCCCTCTTGCGACCAAAGCCCTTGATCGACACCATGAAGGTAAGGGCGATCTGCAATTCTATATGTGATTACTGTTTGTTTGTTAAGGGGAGAGAGTTTTCCGATCTTGTCCCGACTCCTAAACCTGTATTTGTGTATCATGTCTACTTTTATGTACGTATTTTCACACACACACACATCCTAGCTTATACCGAGTACCCATTTGTACATTGGAAAGCCAGACAACATAAGACATGGTGTAGGAAGAGGTTATCTGTTTGAGGACTGTAACAGTCCTAAATTTATCTACCTATATAAGTGGAGACAGTAAAGCAGGAGGCTTTACCGATAATCTACATAATACTATGACGTTGTAAAAATGTTATTTGAAGTATTTGTTAACAGTGGTAGTGACTAAACACCCCCCTCCCCCCAACGACTTGAAATCAGACTTGCGGAGTTTGATAATCACACAGCTGTGTGCCAGCAGAAATGAATGCATGTGTTTATTAACCGTTTATAAAACAATTGACAAAATAACCGAAACCTGTTAAGTACTACAATGGCATGCATACGAGATGCAGTCTACAACGCCAAATGTAGAATATGAAATGCGCGTGAAAATATACATGAGCGTTAGTGTAAAAGACGAGCTGACATTGAGAATATACCGTTTTAGAATAATCCAGATTTGTTCCACAGTTTAGAAATAAAAACATATCTTTTGATATCAGTAGAGTTCGTCAACGTGTAAATTTACTGCCAGTTGCAAGGTTAATGTTAGGCTGAAATCTGGCGCGAAGCACCTTTCCCCAAATCTACCTCCTTAATGGCGTATGAAGCAGTTTTAGGTAAACATGAAAATGCCCTGTCTAGCTGTTGATTCCGAATACCCAATTTATTTTCAATCTCTTGAGACCTCTTTGCAAATAAACTGCTTTTTAGAACATTGATTTCATTCTTCCCATTTCAGTGACATGGAAAGAACAGTATACTGTTAGTCAATTATTTATTTAGAAGTTATTTGAAAAAAGTATTAAACCATAGAAAACCGTGTTTAACCTCTTGAACAGGACGATACAGCGTTTGGATGGACTGGCCTTTTGATCTGTCATGAATATCAAGTCTAAGCCATTTCACCAAATGGCCGTATCGTCTAGCTGAAGTTGTCATAGGCTGTCACCTCTTTCCTTAACCTACCACAGACTATTGAAGACATGGTGATGATGATGGAACTTGAGGGCGGGCAGGAGGGCGAGGTTTTGCTGATGCAGGAGTTACTGCAGTTGGCAGACGAGATCAACGCCACCGTGACGCCTATCCTAACCCTGGATGAGGCTGCCATGACACCCAGCGCCGGTACTGCTGACGTTATGATGCCCGACACCGGATTATCTGAGGCTATCATGAACCCTGTCACCACCACGGCCACTCGAAGGCCCAGCACCGCCATGGCTGACATCGCTATGACACCCACCGTCAGCGCGGTTGACGCTGTCCTGACACCTACCACAACCACCACCACCGACGCTGTTGACGAGGTCCTCTCACCTCTCATCAGCACAGCTGACGCGACCGTTAACGCCAGCGCTCAGGTCTTCTTGGACCGCGTCAAGAACCTGCTGGCGGCCAGCGGCATCGAACTCGTCCTGCCACTCGACTGTGGACGGGTAGGTCTTTGCAACTAATCCATTTCCTTTTAACGACTGTTTATGAATCTCAGTAACTGTTACATATTCCAAAGCATGACTCTTTTCAACCCTTAATGGTACAGCTTTGTATATCCTTGTATCTCCATATCCCTGGTAAACTCCTACCGCGGTCCTTGTGACTCGTCGCCATACCTTGTAAACTTGCCACGTCACTCCTTATTTTTTCCTTCCCATGCCAGAACCCACTGAACAGGACCCATGCACTGGGGACGACCGACCTGCCGTGGGTGGTGGCCTTGGGATCGCGGGAGAACGGCAGATTCCTCTACCACTGCGCTGGCGTCATCATCACCAACTTCCACATCCTCACAGATGCAGACTGTGTTGCCTCTCCTCATATGTAAGTGCTAACTTAAACCATTACAGTTACGCCACACTAATGCTATATCTTGATATATAATAGTGTCTATAAAACCTCATTTCCTTGTGGTACACACAGGTGTCGCCCCCGCAATCCCCATTTCCTAAAGTACTAATACAAGTGTAATCCCCCTTAACAGTCTGCCGTTACATATCTAATATGATTCCATGGCAGCAACGTGGTTCAGGCAAAGAGGTCTGGCATGGTGACGGGTGCGGTGGCCGCAGAAAACTATGTTGTGGGTCGTAGAATCCATCCGCACATCGCAACCAGGGAAGACCTCTTCAGCGGCCTCAATATCGGCATACTCGAGCTTGCCAAACCTTTTCTGTTTGACGGTGAGTATAGCTTGTCAAGTGATCTTCTAATGTAGGAAATAAGGGTTTATCCTTGTTTGAATATATCTGTAATAACCAGTTCTGGTTCCGTAACTAGCGATAAGACACGAGAATATTATGTGGCTTTTACATTATGTCTTTGTGCTGCAGTCCTGCTGAGGAGTAAAATTTCTGTGGGATACCTGGAAACCTGTTGCTGTGCAGTGTAAATATAATGGGATTATTAAGGGATGGCTTTTGTTGGTGGGAGCAGTAGTAGTACTGCTACGAAGTTTAGTGTTGAAATATTAAAAAAAAAAAAACTTTTGATTAACAGGTTGCCATTAGATGCGACCCCACGTACTGTACAATAATATATGGATGCGAGACGAACTATAGATAGGGCTGTGCAGAGGAGGGTGGATGTATTGGAAATATTCGAGGACAATATGTGGTGTAAAGTGGTTTGATAGAGTAAGAAATAAAGGGGTAAATGAGATGTGTTGTAATAAGAATGTGGTTGAAATCGTTTGGACTTAGATAATGAGTGAGGAAAGTTAACAAAGAGAATATAAGTGTCAGAAGTCGGGGTAACAAGGAGAACGAGGAGACCAAATTTTAGGTGGAAGGATGAAGTGAAGATTTTGAGCGATCGGGGCCTGAACGTGCAGGAGGGTGAAAGGTGTGCACGGAATACAGTAAACTGGAACGATGTGGTATATTGAGGTCGCTTTGCTGTCAATGGACTGAACCAGGGCACGTGAAGCAGCCGGGGCAAACCATGGAGAGTTGTTCTGTGGGGCCTGGTTGTGGATAGGGAGCTATGGTTTTGTTGCATTACACGTGACAGCTAGAGAATATATATATATTCCTATGAGTCCACGGGGAAAATGAAACACGATAAGTTCCCAAGTGCACTTTCGTGTAATAATCACATCATCAGGGGAGACAAGAGAAAAATATGTCAGTTGATATACATCGAAGAGACGAAGCTAGGAAGCCATTTGGTAAACGCGATTGTCTTGGACAGTCGCATGTTTACCAGATGGCGTCCTAGCTTCGTCTCTTCGATGTATATCAACTGACTGTTATATTTCTCTCTTGTGTCTCCCCTGATGATTTGATATATAGACCTTTCGTCCCACAGACTATGCCCAGCCAGTTTGTCTGCCGGGAGTATTCGAGGAGCCAAGAACCGACGCCTTGTTCCGCACCACCGTGGCCGGCTTCAGCGACGTCCTTGATGGTAAATGTTTATTTCCCGTGACGGAGTTTATCAATTCGCCAGAGGGCTAAAACTTAGTCTGCATAACACGACAGTTATTGTTTAGCCTTAGTACCCTTATATGGCTGGTATGACGTATAAGATACGACATGGCATGCATAAAATGGTTACAGGATTATAATTCAACCTTAACCCTATTTATGGGGTTCGCTGCAGCTTCAAGGCTTCGCTGCACACCGGTCCAAGGTAAGGTGGGCTCCTCTGGGACAAAAAGGTTCTCGGCGACGTTGTACTCATTCCTGTTCGCTGATGGTGAAATACATTAGTACTCAGTTATCTAGTAAGTTTGGCGATATGAATTACAGCCAGCGTAACAGTAAACACGCAACATACGTACTTACTGATTACAGAATGTTAGCTTGCGAGATATTTGATGGTAGCAATTCCCAATAATTCAGTATACAAACAAGCAGTTTTCATTAATGGTGTGTACGACTGTTTATGTATAAGAAGTATTCTCTTCCTCTGTTTGTACTCGACAATATTCAAAGATTCGATACAGTTAAATTGGTTATTTTTTTTATATAGTGTTTGGTATTACATTTCCAATAGATACTGGCAGTGTGTATTGTACTGCTACTCGTTTAAGCATGCATGTTTACACATGTACATGCATACGTGGAGGAACATCATTGTAAGAATCCGTTACATATATATTGTTTTTCTTTTCGAGTTCCAGGGGATCGCTTAGTAAGCAAATACGCTGAGTCCAATGTTGTGGCACAGGGAGCGGCTAGATGCTTTGTGGTTATCCAAACAGACCCCGAGTTGTCATCAAAACTCTACACACTACTGACCAAAAACCACTTGTGTGTCTTCATTGACTTTGAAACGGTAAATTTGCTTTCTCAGTCTGTCGATATATCAGTAAATGTAAGGGCTTCTATTAGTTGTACGACGACTGTTGCTAATTTTACAGGTGGGGAAATCAGTGGTGCTCGTGGAAGACGGGACAACAGGGAGGGCGAAGGTAGTGGGCGTGGGTGGGTTTGCGAACGCCCGCTCAACCATACCTGTCGCCTACACTCTAGTTCAGCCTCACCGCTTCTGGGTCGAACTTGTGCTGAAGAAATTCATGGACAGCACCACTGGCCGTACGACAGGCTGACCACCAACAATTTTACGTGAGGAAATTATTCTTAAATGTAACCAGCTAGATAAGAGACCCCGAACAGACATCTTCAGTATTTTGTGTGTGTGTGTAAATTCAGCAGCGGGTAATTAAAATTTCCAGAGAAATTACAGAATATGTAACAACCACACGACACAAACCACTATCACTCGTTGTTTGTTGCTCTCCACTGATCTGTTCCTACCTCTTCTTCAACCATCACTGTTCATTCATATTCTGTGCTAAGCTACTCATACCCATCACCAGCTACTTGCCTTGTTACGAGCATCTGTAACTCACAACCCGTAAATCGCCACTCGTCACTACCGCTAACCTTACATCGCCTTTCACGCATCACCAGCCTTGATATGGATAGCTTTAAATTCCGGATTGATATTTATAAAGTA
This sequence comes from Panulirus ornatus, assembly GCF_036320965.1. Taxonomy (NCBI): domain Eukaryota; kingdom Metazoa; phylum Arthropoda; class Malacostraca; order Decapoda; family Palinuridae; genus Panulirus; species Panulirus ornatus. The sequence goes on along the minus strand of NC_092243.1, from coordinate 2,963,469 downwards.
CCCTCATAAGTTTGGGCTTAAAAATTATCATGAAAAAATATATTCCTTTTCCATATTGTGGAAAAATAGCATATTTGGTTTTTCTTGCCCATAATCAGTGGTGGAATTGCTGACCTGTGTTTTGGTATTTCTTTTCCATAATCAGTGTTGGAATAATGACGGAATTGATAACCTGGTGATGCATTTGGTAACTTAATATCGATGAAGCTCAGGACGTTACGGAGGGCTTAATGGCTCGAGACAACACGGGCCGTAGACGTTGACTCTCCCTGAGGGAGGTAAAATGAACAGCGAAATCTTTAAATGATGCTGTTGGTAACTATGAGCTCTCAGCCACCATGATAAACCGTCCGCCTGTTCAGGAGCATGATGATTAATACGAGTATGGAAAAGTTCAATATCAGTTTCTCAAAGTAGTTTTTGAGTTATATCAAAGAATTTTATGTTTTAAAGGTGTTTATTGACAAGTTTTTTTAAAATATTTTTATATCAAGTAATTCATGGATAAAAAATATACGTATTTGTATAGAATACAATTTGAAAATATATATTGCCGTAGGTAACAACTTTTCTGCACTCAATCATCAGCAGTGGGTTTATATTTTTTCATCAATCTTACTATTTATTAACAGTAAGCAACTCACATTGTTCAAGTTTGCCATTACTATTGCCAGAGGTTATATATTCTTAGGTAGCCTGTTCTACGTCACATAGTACTTGAGGGACCTTCCAAATTTCAGAGGCTATATCTTTTATTTTTTTTTCATGCTTATACACTGTTGCCGGCATTGCGAGATAGTTCCAAGAACAAACAAGAATGGCCCCATTTGCTTACAAGCACTATTTATCCATTTTGTATAATGCACTGAAATAGTATCATATAAAACAAAATTTTGAGTCAAATACAGTTTGAGGTGAATAAATAACTGCATATGTGTGTCATATTTACTTTACAGTCCTCTTATGATGGATGAACTGATTATGATTCTGTAATATACATACATATGTTAACAAAAAATGTAGCTTGACGAGATAAGTAAGCTTAACTTAAAAGTTTCATAAATTATATATACTGAAATATTAACTCACTCTTTACTCCGAGTGTGGTGTTCATGGTGAGCAGCAGCAATATGTAGTGTATGTAGGATTGGCGTGGTGATATCATAATCTCTGGGCCTGTCTGGCATTAGCAGGTCACTCATAACCTTAAGACCACGTGCCTCTAAACTGTGGGTCTGTTGCTGCTGGCCCCCTCTCTTTGTCATCCAAGGCACTGGCAAACTTACATCTTGCAGGTGGCTGCAATGCAGGGTAGCTTCATGGGGCCCTGCTTTGAGGCACTTTTTAAATTCTGCCTTTAACCGAGCGTTCTCATCTAAATGATGGTTAGACAACACTGATACACCAGACAAATGTAATTCATGCTTCACATATTGACAGAAAAGTACTGAGCATTCAACTGTCATGCAGGCTCGGGAGTGCCTGCTAACAATTTTAGTGAACGTATGCCATACTTGGCATCGGTGACGTAAGAGTGTGATGTGTACATAGGCTGCCCGAAGGATGCAGCACTTCTGGCAACCCAGCTGAGGGCACGCCTGGTGATGCTGCAGCAGCTGTGTGGATTGCTCATAAGAACACAGTTTGAGATCCTCAAGAGTAGAAGAAGGTATACAAGGAAAATACTCTTTGCAGTCTTTGTTAATATTTGAGTAAGTCCTAACTCTCTTGGTGTCATAGTGTACTGCAGGGTTTTCGTCAAACAGTGCTCCTTCCAGCTTTTGTGCTTTTTCAGTTTCCGTTAGCAGTGAGGCCCCTTGAGATAACAGTTCAAAAGTTACACTCAAAACTGCCCTTTTCACCTTCTCTCCAGTCTGTTTATGTTCTTTGACTTGCTCATCATTCTCGTCAAAAGTCTTATCTGACAAAGGTACTCTTGTTTCCGAATTTTCTAATAACTCATATTTCTCAGTGTGTGTGTTTTTGGGCAATTCTGTGTGTCTCGAATTTCTCCTGGGTGAATTCACCAAAGATGATGAGCATTCAGTAACAGTTTGATGTGGATTTCCCTCTTTTTTCTTTTTTCTTCTTTTCTTTGGGATTTTGGAATCTTCAAATCTACTGACAGTGTCACTTTCAGTCACAAAACTTCTGATATCTTCATCCCATCTTTTAACCATTTTCTTAGAAGATGCTACTTTTCGATCCACTTTGGAGATACTTTTATCTCGCCTTGTCTTTTCCACTCCACCTTCAAGCTGTGTACTCGTCTTAAACATTTCTGCTCGATTGTTAGCACTTTCCCTTTCATTGTTATTTTCGTTTTCAGTCACTTTATTCTCAACATTTTTTGGAAAACTAACTGCTTTATGTTCAGACAACGTACCATTGTCATTACCCTGAATACTCTGGCTCTTAACTTCAGTTATAACACATACAGGTCTATTTTCAGTATTCTCAGAATTTTCTTCGATATTATCATCATAAGCATGCACACTGTTTTCTACTATATTAGACTGCTTTGCCATTTCTGAATCACAACTAGTCACTCCAGTCATATGTTCACTAATCATTTCATCTGTAATATTTCTGTCAAGATCCATTAGCTGAGATTCACACATGAAGACATCATTATTGTGGGTGATTGCTGCACTTCCAGGAGTGTCAAAACCTTTGCTGATATTTTGAGAAGATTTCATTCTTACATTGGCAGACACATATTCATCATCCTCAGCCATTTCACTCTTAATGTAGTCTAGAACATCCATATCTGGCAAGGGTCTCAAAGATGGGGAAATTACAGGGGCTCTGTCATTCAATGACTGACAGCTGATGTCATCATTCTCATCAACTGGTCCCTGAATATCTGAAGAATTCTTGTTGATATAACTTCTCTGCCCTGTAAATTCCTCTTTTTCTTCAAAATTCAATGAATTTTGCTTTTCCTTCTTTGCCAAGCTTGACGATGCTGTAGAATGTTCTTTATGCACAAGACATGTTGATGTTTCTGACATCTCATTATAACCAAATGAAGAAAAATCTCTGGCATTAATACTTGCAACTGTCTTAATATGTATTTTCCCCTTCAAGTCAATGTTTTTGACAGGTGTAGCAAGAGGTGCTGAGGTAACACTATTTACAGTTTGTGAACTTGAGGGGATGATATCAGAATCTTTCCTAGTTTCATTCGAGTATGTCAAGACTTGCTGAGAAACAGTAACACTATTTACAGTTTGTGAATTTGAGGGGATCATATCAGAATCTTTCCTAGTTTCATTCGAGTATGTCAAGACTTGCTGAGAAACAGAGATCATCTTAGCTAAAGGGGACACTACTGCCCTACCTTTTACATTTGCCAATACTGTTGGATCTTGGGCATGTGGAATGATATTTGATTTATGATTAATGGGAATCATCACACATGGAACACCTTGGTAATTGAAGACACTTTCTGAGGGAGGATTGGCGACAGCAACTGGAATTCCCCTGTCTGTATCTGTGAAAATTACAGGATTTACTTTTGCTCTTTCTGTTTCAGTGGCCTGTCTCCTTTCCTCCTTTCCCTCAGTGGCAGTAAGATTTTCCTCCTTGTTTCCTTCATCAGTAACACGATTTTCTTCATTTCCTGTGTCCAAGGCAGGTAATCTGTTTTTGCTACGAGTGATGAAAGACAATCTTCCCCTTTTTTCTGGAGTGACCTTAGACCTTCTTTTTCTGTGGTTAACTTTTGCCTGTGTTTTATTTTCATTCTCAACCGTATCTTCCATTCCTTTTGATTTTTTAGTATTTGATCTTCTCTCCTGTGCTGTGATGTTTTTGATTGTTGATAGAGCTCCAGTTTTGCTGTTCTTTTTTCCACCTGATTGATCTGTGCTAACTTGAACCACACCAGAAGATCCACTTGTTGCTGTTCCTAGATAACTAGGGTAGAGTGCTGAAATATCACCACGTTTAACTAGCTCTAAATCCTGATAATAATATTCAACCTTGGAATCTTGCTTGATTGGCTTTCTTCTTGTTGGGAATTTCCCCCTTATCACAACTGCCAACTGAAAATAAAGTTCATTTCATGATTGAAAGCTTTCAAGTAAATTTACATAAAGTGAAAGGCTTTTACATGAGATTAGAATTCTTTGTTCTATCAACTGAAACATGCAAGTATAAATGAGGAAAATTTAATCAATGAAACTTTGCATTTCCATAACTGAGACTAAACAGACAGTGCAACAACAACAACAAATACGTGCTTTTAATAATTTTAATAAGCACCAAAATTGTTTACCTCAAGTGACTGGGCATGAAACTTCCTAAATTTTGAACATGCACAAAAAAAGTGAGAAATACACACTGAAACATGACATAATCAGTAACTAGTAACGAGATTGGCATAGTGGAATAACATGAATATCTCTACAGCATACATAATTGCTAAATTGTGAATATTGTTAGTGCCTCGCCAATACGGACTCCCATGGTGTAGTGGTTAGCATTCCTGACCATGATGCATTTATGGGTTACCCACGGTTGAGGGCATAGGTTCGAATCCTGGTTGCGGCAGTTGGTTCACACTCAACCCAGCTGTTCATCCACCCCTAGGGTTTGGTCAATAAAATGGGTATCTGGCTTAGGGATGGCCTTGATAAGGGCCTCAGCTACCTGTGTCATATCAGCTAACATAAAATAGAACAAATAAGTGAGTATCTAGTTTGTTTATTTTTGATTATGAAGGACTGGAAAGGTTATTTATGTTCCATACTTGGTAAGCTTTGTAAAAAATTTCTTTCTGCTACCATAATGTTACATGCACAATTTCAGTTTGTTGGCAAGTTGACTTTTAAGACAGAGTTGTAAGGCTGACTGTTTAATAGCTTGTTAGGTCATTTCACTGTGCATGTGCTATGTCAGTGAAGTGTTTGCTGGGGGTCAAGGAAGACCTGTGAGTATAGGCTGCTGACGTATGAAACAGGTAAGCTTTTTATTTATATTTGAGGTTGGGGATTAGATACGGAATGGTTTGGAGGAGAGGGGGCCCACTGCTGTTGCAAAGAAACGAGTGCCAAGCATGTTGAGGTAGGAGTATCTTTGTTGCATTATGTTGATGATGAGTGTTTGTAGTTGTGTGTAATCATACTAGTTCATCAATCATGTGTTGCAATTGCTGTGTGTAATCATACTAAGGCTCAGTCCTCTGTTCTTTAAGCTACCTTGCTAATGCTGGAAATGGCAAATATGTATGAAAATATATATTTTCATTTCATATATTTATTATACTTTGTTGCTGTCTCCCGTGTTAGCGAAGTAGTGCAAAGAACCAGAAAAAAGAATGGCCCAACCCACCCACATATACATGTTTATACATACACGTCCACGCTCGCACATATACATACCTATACATTTCAACGTATACATACATATACATACACAGACATATACATATATACTCATGTATATATTCATACTTGCTGCCTTCATCCATTTCCGTTGTCACCCCGCCACACATGAAATGGTACCCCCCACCCCCTGCGTGTGCACGAGGTAGCACTAGGAAAAGACAACAAAAGCCACTTTCATCCACATCTAGGCCCCACAAAACTTTCCATGGTTTACCCCAGATGCTTCACATACCCTGGTTCAATCCATTGACAGCATGTTGACCCTGGTATACCACATCGTTCCATTTCACTCTATTCCTTGCACGCCTTTCATCCTCCTGTGTGTTCAGGCCCTGATCACTCAAAATCTTTTTCACTCCATCCTTCCAACTCCAATTTGGTCTCCCACTTCTCAATTCCCTCCACCTCTGACACATATATCCTCTGTCAATCTTTCCTCATTCATTCTCTTCATGTGACCAACCCATTTCAATACACCCTCTTCTGCTCTCTCAACCACACTTTTTTTATTACCACACATCTCTATTACCCTTTCATTACTTACTCGATCAAACCACCTCACACCACATATTGTCCTCAAACATCTCATTTCCAACACATCCACCCTCCTCTGCACAACCCTATCTACAGCCCACACCTTGCAACCATATAACATTGATGGAACCACTGTTCCTTCAAATATACCCATTTTTGCTTTCCAACATAAGGTTCTTGCCTTCCACACATTCTTCAACGATCCCAGAACCATCGGCTCCTCCTCCACCCTGTGACTCACTTTCGCTTCCATGGTTCCATCCACTGCCAGATCCACTCCCAGATATCTAAAACACTTTACTTCCTCCAGTTTTTCTCCATTTAAACTTACCTCCCAATTGACTTGACCCTCAACCCTACTGTACCTAATAACCTTGCTCTTATTCACATTTATATATATTTTTTTTTTTTTTGCCGCTGTCTCACGTGTTTGAGAGGTAGCGCAAGGAAACAGACGAAAGAAATGGCCCAACCCACCCCCATACACATGTATATACATACGTCCACACACGCAAATATACATACCTACACAGCTTTCCATGGTTTACCCCAGATGCTTCACATGCCTTGATTCAATCCACTGACAGCACGTCAACCCCGGTATACCACATCGATCCAATTCACTCTATTCCTTGCCCTCCTTTCACCCTCCTGCATGTTCAGGCCCCGATCACACAAAATCTTTTTCACTACATCTTTCCACCTCCAATTTGGTCTCCCACTTCTCCTCGTTCCCTCCACCTCCGACACATATATCCTCTTGGTCAATCTTTCCTCACTCATTCTCTCCATGTGCCCAAACCATTTCAAAACACCCTCTTCTGCTCTCTCAACCATGCTCTTTTTATTTCCACACATCTCTCTTACCCTTACGTTACTTACTCGATCAAATCACTTCACACCACACATTGTCCTCAAACATCTCATTTCCAGCACATCCATCCTCCTGCGCACAACTCTATCCATAGCCCACGCCTCGCAACCATACAACATTGTTGGAACCACTATTCCTTCAAACATACCCATTTTTGCCTTTCGAGATAATGGTCTCGACTTCCACACATTCTTCAAGGCTCCCAGGATTTTCGCCCCCACCCTATGATCTACTTCCGCTTCCATGGTTCCATCCGCTGCCAGATCCACTCCCAGATATCTAAAACACTTTACTTCCTCCAGTTTTTCTCCATTCAAACTTACCTCCCAATTGACTTGACCCTCAACCCTACTGTACCTAATTACCTTGCTCTTATTCACATTTACTCTTAACTTTCTTCTTTCACACACTTTACCAAACTCAGTCACCAGCTTCTGCAGTTTCTCACATGAATCAGCCACCAGCGCTGTATCATCAGCGAACAACAACTGACTCACTTCCCAAGCTCTCTCATCCCCAACAGACTTCATACTTGCTCCTCTTTCCAAAACTCTTGCATTCACCTCCCTAACAACCCCATCCATAAACAAATTAAACAACCATGGAGACATCACACACCCCTGCCGCAAACCTACATTCACTGAGAACCAATCACTTTCCTCTCTTCCTACACGTACACATGCCTTACATCCTCGATAAAAACTTTTCACTGCTTCTAACAACTTGCCTCCCACAACATATATTCTTAATACCTTCCACAGAGCATCTCTATCAACTCTATCATATGCCTTCTCCAGATCCATAAATGCTACATACAGATCCATTTGCTTTTCTAAGTATTTCTCACATACATTCCTCAAAGCAAACATATGTATATATATTATATTTATTTATTTATTTTGCTTTGTCGCTGTCTCCCGCGTTTGTGAGGTAGCGCAAGGAAACAGACGAAAGAAATGGCCCAACCCACCCCCATACACATGTATATACATACACGTCCACGCATGCAAATATACATACCTATACATCTCAATGTACACATATATATACACACACAGACACATACATATATACCCATGCACACAATTCACACTGTCTGCCTGTATTCATTCCCATCGCCACCTCGCCACACACACACACACACACACACACACATATATATATATATAATATATATATATTTTTTTTTCCTTCTTTTTCTTTTCTTTTTCATGCTTGATCACTCTTTCCTGCTTTAGCAAGGTAGCAAAAAGAACAGTCAGAAAGGCTGCATTCACACACATTCATTCTCTAGCTGTCATATGTAGTGAACCTAAACTATATTGGATTCCATCTGTTTGTGATCAGACTGAGTTTACAGTCATCTTCAGTCAGGCTATATCATCGTCAGATGACAAGAGGAAGTACATTCCTTGAAGAACTCTCCCCAAGAGGCTCCATTATTGCACTACTTCTGATAGTAGCACAACATCAAAACTGCAAACACCATTCAAGGGGTTGTAAGCTTATATATAATTCATAATATAATATACATACATATACCTTAATTTTCTGCCTATGTACCTTCTGTGGGACTCATGTAGCGATCAGGAAGTGATACTGTGTATGTGTGCTTGTGGGAAGCACACATACACAGTATCACTTCCTGATGTGATTAGCATGTGATCAGAGTCATAACTGTAGTAGATGCAACCTGGGCATGAAGTGTTTTGAGTTATATTAAAATGGTGTCTGTAATTTTTAGGGAGAGGTGGAGGCAGAGCATATACAAAAAAGTGTAATTAATATGTCTGAGGAGTGTGGCTTAAGATGGATGTATATCTTTTTTAATGGTGTTCGAGATTGAGTTGGGAGGGCAACGGTGTAGTGCTTGTTGGGTCATTTTGGTGTGTACTGCAAGTTTATTCAGTGCTGTGTTTGTTTAGGGTGGGAGATCTGTTTGGATACAGTCAGTTTGTGTACTGCTGTCAATACTTACGCTATTCTGAGGTAGATGTTTATCTGGGTTATCATGAACATAAGCTTCAAAGAAGACACTAGCAGCAGTAGTAGCTCCTTTCCTGTCTATCAGATTGGCATCCACCCACTGACGTGCTAAGGCCATCATTTCCTTGCAACTTGTTTGAGGAGGATGTTTGCTACGCCTCGGCTTTCGACGTTTTCTTGTTACAGGTTCAAGAGGGGGTGTGGGTACAGTGCCACTTTCCTTTTGTTTTTCATTTGAAGGTAATGGTTGAGAAGGTGGCTTTTCCAAAAGGAGATGGTCTAGTTGTAGACAGCTCTCTTCTTCAAACTCAATTTCATCTTTTATTTCATCTTTCATAAGTAATGCAGAATCATCTGAAAGATAAGATGCAATGTTACTAAATTTCTTCATTTTAGAGTGATTGACATTGCACACGCTTCAATCAAAGGCTGTCTTGGGGAAAGGACAAAAGTAAGAGAAAAAGAATAAGGAAATTAATCAGTGCTCCAAAGCTGTTTGTAGGCCTGACTCTTAAAGGTAATGTTTTGGGTGATGGGGAAGACAAAAACTGTCAGTCATCTGAAATGGGATATTTTGAGATATGAAGTGGTTCATCTATTTGCTTCTGAGGAGGGATCTCAAGCAATACGTATATCTAGGGGTATACTTTTCAGCTATGAATTAGAATTTCTATATTCAATGGCCTTTTCTATCTTAAAGGGATGGCATCACAAGTGCACGGAAACCAGGGGCCAGCCACACATCTCCACAACTCTTAGACGAATCCATGACCTATACTGACCACTTCATAAGCCCTAGTTCAGGCCTTTGATAACACATCACACCAACTGATCTAAATCATATCATCCAATACATGCCTCTTGCCCTCATGAATGTTCTGCTCCTGATACCCCAAAGCCTCCTTCACCCCATCCATCGAACTCCATGGTCTCCCACTACCCCTTACTTTTAGCACATCTAACAAAGATTTCCTTAGTCAGTCTTTGCTCACTCTCCAAATATGCCCAAACTTTTTTAGCACACTAGTTGGGCCTCTTTCTCAGATTTCTTGAGCTATGACACCACACCTCAATGTTATTCCATATACAATAAACATATCTCACTCTACCTAATGTCACGAAGCATTTCATTTTCAATACATCCACCCTCTTCTTTCTTTTGCATTCAAAGCCCAAAACTCACACAGTCAGGATTACTGTGCTCACAGATATACCTAATAATTTTCATAGAGGCAAAATCTTCTACCTGTCCCTTAATATATCCAGGACGTTAATCCCCTCTTCCACCCAATGATCCCCATCAACTTGGTGGTTCCTTTTGCTGCCACATCCCTACTCAGGTACCTGAAACATTCCATTTTCTTCAGATCCTGTTTTTGTTGACTTTTGGAAAAAAAGAGAAAATAGGTAGAGAAAAGGAGCAAGCTTGGAAAAGAGACTGGGTGAAAAGTGGGAGTGGGAGGTATTTTGGGAAGAGGTGCTAAAATGTCAAGATGCAGTATGGGTTAAGCAGAAGGTGGGATGTGGACAAAAGAGAAGGGTAGTTAGTCATGGGATGAGGGGGGTAAATTATTAGAGGATGGGAAAAGAGGATGTATCGAAGGATAGTATCTCCAAAAAAGGAGTTTGAGTGAGTGTGAGGTGCACAAAAGGAAGATATAGGAGTCAAAAAGGGGGCAAGTGAGAGATGGAATGAGGGAACATTAGTTTTTTTTAGGGGGAGTATTTGGAAGGAGGCAAATAGCATAAAAAGAACAAGAGAACAAATGAAAGCATCTGTGTGGGCAGAAAGGGAAGAGGTAGTAGGCAAATAATACGAGAAAAAAGATGGAGTATTTTGAAGGATTGTTGAATATGCTACATGACACAGTGGTTGATGTTGGGTTTTTAACATAGGTGGTAAGCAGAATGATAAAGAGTCATGGCAAATGGCTAAGTTAAAAGTGAAGATGATGTGAAAGCAGTGCATAAGAAATGTCACACCTGTTTTTATTATAAAAAAAAAATGTTCTAGCTCAAAATACTGATAAAGCTATGCAATATACTGTTCATCTTAACTGCTGACCACATGTTTATATGCTGCTCTTTTTTTGCTGTCATTTTTTTGCATCATTATGAAATATATCCCTAATATGAAGAGTACTTTTGTACTCATAAAACATTAAATTTATAACTGCACATTTTACTTTTACTGTTGCTTACTTTAACTTCATGCAAGAATCTGTAATACCTTTAGGTTGACATGATGACTGATCTTTACCTTCATATGAGATTTTTTTTTTCTTATGAGTTATAAGTAACTCATTACTGCTCTCGTCTTCATATTTTCTTTTAGGTTCAAATGTTAGCGAAGAAACCATACTCTCAGATCTATCTTTCAATCCATCTGTGGTTGAAGAAGCTGTACAGGCCCCTTCAGGAATGGACACTAAGATGGGCCCAACTTTCTGATTTCCCACCATCATTGAGGGTACAGATGATAGAGGGCCATGCTGACTGGGATTCAAAAGACTGAAACTTTTAGCATGACCAACTTTACTGCAAGTTCTTAAGGGAGTGGATGGTGGATATTGTGGGAGGACTTTTTTATGTCTTGGTTTTGGGTTTATCCTGGGTTTGAGAGCAACGTCTTGATACACATAGATCTGGGCACCTTGCTTACCACGGCGGCGCTTCCTATGCGGGAACCATGATCGCAGTACCTTACCAAACTGTAAAATAAAAAGCTGTCAGAAACTTTATATATATACTACTTCATCAACAGGTAGTACAAAGGAGTACAGAGGCAATTTACAATTCTAATAATATTTAAAATATAATAATCAAAATATAATCAAGAGCTTCATTACATAAAACTTGCGACTAACTTGTCCAATATCCATATAACTGTCCGGATTGTTCTCAATGTAGGAATTGTAGAGCTGGTATATGGGTGTACTAGCCCCTTTGCGATCCAACAAGGACTTGCTTACCCATCTATCGCAAGCTGCTCGCCAGCTAGCTTCCTTCATGTTTCTAAAAAAAAAAAAAAAAAGGAGTTAAGGTACTGTAAAAATTAACACTCTAAGACCAACTACTGAGGAGGGATGGCATATGCCATTGTTTACACTATCCTTCTAAATATTCATACAAGATTTCATAAAGAGAAATTCCTATAATTCAATGTAAATACCTTTCAAACCAATTATTGAAATATGAAGTTTCTATGAATGGGAGAAATGACAAAAAAAAGGGCAATTTGCTTCATCAAACATGTTTTAACATGACATACGTGTTAATAACATAACGCAGCACATTGGTTATTGCATGGGCACTAGCAGCATATGAAAGTTAGTTAACTCCAGTGACAAACATAATAAATAAAAGCTAAACACTTTTAAATGCGAATGTATATGGCATGAATTAAGAAGGAATACATATTGTATATATTTTAAGTATGTTAATATACTAAAAAAAAAAAGCAATTCGATAGGGATGGGAGTTAACAGAACACTATGGAGAGAAATTTCTATACTCGGGGCATCAGGGAGTGTCTGCAGCTCTGGGAACAGCCGTCAGGATCAGCAAAGCCAACACCAGCACGACAAGCCTCAGTAACCAATCAGTTTTACGTCATGATGTCTGCTTTTCCCGTGGGATGACTTAACCTTCCACATAACGTTACGGCACATAATTCGAAACTTAAAAGGTCATCCTTGAAAGGTGATCGGACTCTGGTGCCGAGACGTTGAACGGAAGGGTTAATCCTCGGGAACACTATAGAGTATGACGTAAAACAGGTTGATGACGGGCGTGTCATGGTGGCATAGGTAAGGTTCTGACAGGGGAGGATATCCCCGATGCGTTGCTTTCTTTTTTTTCTTTTTTTACCTAATGGTGACAAAACGCACGGAACTACATGCGCTACGCCAGTTCTTTTTTAATCGTAACATTTATAGTGCATATATATATATATATATATATATATATATATATATATATATATATATATATATATATATATATATTCTGAAATACATTTTTCAGTGATAAAAATTATCAAACTCGAATGCAGATAATTTCTAGAATATACATCCAAGTGTAAACGGAGACATCTCTTGTGTAATTTGTAATTAGCCAGAAAACTAATCCATACGCAGTTCATACGAGTGTCATACAAACATTCTAAGAAGCACTGAAAATGCAAATCACTATAACAAATTGACATGAAGTAGAGGAAATGACCTAGATAAAACGAGTGCATGCCTTTCATCATTGTTGATGCTTTGCGAACTGTGGCTTAAAAGGACAATGTCAACTTAGTTGTTTTCACGCGAAGTCCTTATTCTTCTAAAGATCTCAGAACATATTAAAGATACAAAATTTGGAATCGATTCGTGTGTGGCTTGGCTAATGAGATATTAGTGGTGTATAAAGTTGCTTGTTTACAACGGCTAAGGTAAGTTTAAGACAAAATCTGTGTGTCTGTATCTAAAAGTGATCATTTAAAGGTATTTCTAAGGTAGTTTTCATTTCTCAGTTTCTGGTCTTAATTGGTTCTCAAGTGATACCATCAAAAGGTGGCCTGAGGGAACAGAGTTCCTGAAAGCTTTGGAACTCTTTACCTTCTCATTCTTCCCTAATAGATATGATAGGCACATTTTCAAGGACATGTTTTTCACTTCCTCCAAAATTCGTATATTCTTTTTCTTGTCTTCTTTTTGCGTTTCAATAACAAGTCTATTTTTCAAATAAGGCCCAGCCGTGATATAGACATTTGTCCGTAACGAACCGCCATCGTAAAAGAAAGATGTTTAACTTAGTGTTTGTGGTACAGTGAAAAATATCTTACCTGGCGTAAGTAAAAGTGAAGCCAAGTTCGATGTTATCATAAAATAATAACGAAGTCTTCATTCCGTCCAGCGAAATCAAGTTTCGGCTAGGCAAGGTGAAGGTTACAAAATAATATACTAATTGCATTTTTGTGCAAGGCAAGGTTAGGTTACAGAATAATATCCTGATTCCATTGTTTGTCGTATTTATAGATGTGTGCCGTCCAAACCCCACGCAACTTAGTTCAACCTTTTCCTTTGGTTTTCAATCATCGCTGAAAGTCTAATAAATCTACATCTCCAGTAGTCTCCCTTCAAATACTGAAAGATGTAAAGATACAGAAGAAAGTGTTTATTCCTCCAATATGGCCAACTCCGGAAGTGACAACGTTCTTTGAAACTGTCCTAACTTGTTTCATCATGTTCATGCTCCAGGAAAACAAACGATAGAAATTCCACGTGACTCTCGCTTATAACACTATATGTAATAACGAGCTAGACCTAGTTATTAATTTATCGTGTGGATTCACATAAACTATATGACCCCGGTGTGGGAGCGTGATTGTGAGATGGGTATTACCCGACTTGTTTGTTCCTCACAACACTTGAGACAGGCGATTTCATTCATGAACTAGAAATGTGCGATATTCCCTACTCAACTGACACTGAAAAACATTAAAATACTTCCCTCCAAGAGACTGGGCAACGTTAAGAAGTCAGTTACGGATTTTTACGTGTCGATATTTCCTTAACATTGTATGTAGATGAATTTTAGAGGAGCACTGAAGCTGAGCAAGTCAACCATATCTTCATAACAAAAAAATTGAATAAGATTATGGGCCGTCAACAAGAAAAAGAAAGTTTACCAACCTACGAGGAATTGTGTTTCTCCATTCCATGTCTGCATTAACATTTTCTTTCTCAGAATCCACAGCGACTGTATCTTCTTTGTTATCAATCGCCACACTAAGATATTTCCTGAGTAAGACTTTGTACTTCATGATGATCACAACACGTGGATCTACGAGTTACTAAAACGCCACAACGCTACCCTTCGCTTTATATTGTGACTGAGCCAGGGGATGGATGAGTCACACAGTTGCATCATGGACACCAGGACGGCACACCCACACGAGCCCACCAGCTCAACTCAACGTTTAGTTTAGGCACGGTGGTATGATAAGGAGCACGTTTTGAGTCTCGCTCTGCAAACTTCGCCTGATATTAGTAGGGCAGGCCATAATCGACATTGTCTTGCCAGTAAACTGTCTACACCACACCGTAACGACAGTACGACCAATCTTCATAAACTACCAGAGCAACATGGGGAGCGGAACATAACCCGTGATAACATTGAATACAAACGTCATCACCATGGAATGACTTTAATCGTGACCACAAGTCTACAGAAAAGTGAACACTGATATGGAGACAAAAGTGTGAGGGTGCCTCGAGCATGAACACCATTATTGTTCATTTTAGTGTTACAAATCGCTCATTCTAAAGTGAATTGATAATTTGCTATGCCTTACGGTTAGAGCTGTTCCAAAGTGAGAGCCGCCAGGGTGCTGACATCAACGTGGTAGAGTCACCAAAGGGCAAGTGTCACGAATGTCGAATGGTACCAACCAGGAAGATGACATTACAGTGGTGGAAATATTATTCATCCAGCGTCGTGGTTCGAGATTACTCCGCTCATGCGCATTTTTTTTTTTTTTTTTGATAGCTTACATGATGTGGATAGTTCTATGATGGAATCAATGCGATCCCGGAATCGTGTTTAATATATGTATATCCCAGGGGAAAGGGTTGAAAGAATACTTCCCACGTATTCCCTGCATGTCGTAAAAGGCGACTAATTGGGGGTGGGGGGGTGTCTGGAAATCCTTCCCTCCAGTTTTTACTTTTCTAAAAGAAGGAACAGATAAGGCGTCCAAGTGAGGATTTTCCCGTCTTAGACTCGGTCCTCTGTTCTTAACGCTACCTCGCTAATGCGGGAAATGGCGATATATATATATATATATATATATATATATATATATATATATATATATATATATATATATATATATATATATATATCGTCTACGTGAGATATTCATTTATTAGTAAGTTCGGAGGGTAAGATAAGCATGTTACTTGGCTGTGAGTCAACTGCTCTGTCCAGGCTTCGAACCGGATCCGCATGATTCGTAATAAGCGACGCAAACCACAAGGAGGCTCGTAAGTGTTCGGTTTGCTGATACGTTTGGTTTCAAGTCAGTTTTCATAGATACAAAACGGATGCTACTATTTAGTATAGTATTTCGTAAAGAAAGACTGATATAGAACGGCTTTAGGCTAAATAGCTCAAATGGAATAGCACGGTGTTAACAAGTCTGTCACAAAGATGGCTGTTTGAAATTAGTCATATTCTATCTTACCGTTCTCTGGGCCGGGATAAAAATTTGTCGCTCGCCGCTGACGTCATATATCCACAATGACTCTTATTATAGTCATATTTGACTAGCGCAATTTTGCATGGACCACAAAAGCCCGTCATGCTTTACAATCTTGAAGTGAGTAGCTGCTTAATCGATCAGAGGGTAATTGATCGTTTCCACCTCTCCAGGACAGAACTAATCTGGTATAGTCAAGTAAAAAGAAAAAAAAAAAAATGGCTCTGTTCTCATCTGGTACTGTTCATTAACTACTAAACGTTTACATTTTTCATCTGAATACACTTACACTTATATTCTTTTCATCCAATTTTAGTTACTTTATACATACATTAGTCAATTCCTATGAGTCCACGGGGAAAATGAAACACGAAAAGTTCCCAAGTGCACTTTCGTGTAATTATCACATCATCGGGGAGACACAAGAGAGAAATATAAGTCAGTTGATGTACATCGAAGAGACGAAGTTAAGAAGCCATTTTGTAAACATGTTTACCAAATGGCGTCCTAGCTTCGTCTCTTCGATGTATATTAAATGACTGTTATATTTATCTCTTGTGTCTCCCCTGATGATGTGATTATTACACGAAAGTGCACTTGGGAACTTTTCGTGTTTCATTTTCCCCGTGGACTCAGGAATATCTTGATCACGGGCAAAATTGTGATCCTTTCCAACATTAGTCAATGTACACTTACACTAACATTGACAATATTTCTCGCCAAATAACTAACTATACATTATCTTACAAATTATATGGGTGGAGCAAACATTGTGTTCTCCAAATATCGCTATAACTTTTCCTTTGTTTAATATTCAAATGATTATTAATATAGCTTTATCTTATCCTTTGTTTAACATCCAAAAAAATCTGTTGTCACTTCGTCAATTGTATCATTCCTATACGTACACACACACACACACACACACACACACACAACAACAACCTAGATACATAATGTTCTAATGTGTGCCTATCCATCCTCGACCCAACACATTCTACACCTTTCTTGTTTGATAGAAAGTCTCGTAATGCCATTTGTTTCTATATCCTAATCTCCGTCTCATTTGGATATATCATTCCCAGTATATGGGCAATATCATTCCAAGTCCATCTCATTTACCATGAATATTATCATTATTACTATTACAGTGTCAAGGTATTGCTGTCAAATCAAATTTTTTTCATACGAAACCTTCCCAATACTTTTCTCTCGCCTCCCTTTTGGCCACCCTGCACATCTTTGCAATTTCATCTTCCTCAGACTTCCCTGATCCTTATCCACTCCTCGTGTGCCCTCTTCAGGGTGGCGTTCGTTTCTTTAACTTGTACGTCTTTAGTATAAGTTCTCATTCCTCACTGTGGTGCCCCTGTGCTCCAAAATAATCCTGGTGACAGATACCCTTAAGTGATGTGCTAAAGCGTCATGTGGTTGACATTCATTCTGTGCACTATCCCTTCACCAGGTTTATGAAGTCGTCATGTTTACCTTTATTCAGCACGAGTCTTGTTCTGCTGCTGTAACCAAAACACACTTTCTCCAGTGGAAGTTTAGTACACAGTGCAAGATCATCACTTACTTATTCTGGGACTTCTTTACAGTGGCCTTCCATACCTTGTGTATTCAGCAAACAAATAGTCATTCATCCCTCCCCTTACACGAGTAGGCGAATTATTCCCGAGCAGTCTTGCATCATGATATTCTCAAAGGAAAAGATGCCAAGTTACACCGTTCCAATTCCTACCACCTGTATATAACGATAGAAAGCGTACTTTGTATTCGTGTATCTGGCTCAAGCGAGGAAACTTCAGGTTGGGATACAGACATCCACGTGAATAATACGGGTGAGATACTCCGTGCCGCTTGCTAACGGTCCCTGACCCGTTCCAAACCGTACCGTTCAACGTTTCTTTGATACCTGCAGACAACAGTATACACAGACCAGACGTTTCATCACACTAGACTACATGTGCCCCGACCTCACGTGATGCAACACGTAATGCCGCTGGGAACTGAGCCATCTCATGTTGCAGCTTGCAACGCTATGCCTCCGTAGTGCAGAGGACAGCGCCCGGTCCGACCCAGCCTTGGGGTGGACCTCATTCCGTGACCGGAATCTCCGACGTGAAAAAAGAATAAAGGGACTACGGACACGTTCAGTACGTTGGCGCGGTTCTGGAAGGTTGTGAAGACGCTTCCATAACTTTGGCTGGATTCTGGTCTTGCTAACGGCGAGTTCACTTCGTGTGTACTGTGGACTCGGACTATACATTTATATCGCCTAGATGGCCATGCTCGCTCTTAGCAAAGATGTCTGTGATTAATATCTAATTTCCTCATCATCTTGCATCAGTGTAAGTGATGCACCGTCCTTTTATTTAGAAACCAATTTACCTCCTGAGTGCGACGGTATGAAACTTCGAATACGTATATACGTTACTTGAGCACGGTAAGATTTGTGAAGCACGACAATACGACAGTTGAACGCAGTGATACCAAGCTTGCGTACGACGGTACGGCCCTTAAGGACAACTGTACAAACCTTGAAAACAACGGTACTATCCTTAAGCACGACGAAACGACCTTAGAGAACAACGATAGGATGTTTGTACAGATCAGTACTATCCTTGAAAGCAGCGATACGATCCTTGACCACGACGATACGAGCCTTGAAAACATTACGACCCTTGAAAAAAAAAAAGGACTATCCTTGACCAGGACAGCGAAATCCATGAGCACGACGATTCCACCCAAGGGTGTGATGGCCGGCCTTTATTTAAAGAAAAGGATCAGGTTAATACTCGCAAGTGCATGTCTCAGGTGGGAAGTGCACGTGACTCTTACCCGTCCCAACACGTCAAAACATGATTAGTATACGTCCTATCGGTGAAGAAGTCGCGATTTGAACACGTCCCAGCTTGGTGACATTAGGCATGGAGTCAGGAGAGTTGTCTGTATGTGGCCACCTGCAATATGAGAAAATGCACGCACTTCATCAACGTTTGTCTTTCCGGTAATGGAAGCTAAGCTAAAATTTATATATATATATATATATATATATATATATATATATATATATATATATATATATATATATGAAACTAGAGAATGAGTGTGAGCGGATGTGGTCTTTCGTCTGTTTCCTGGCACGCTAACGCAGGGGGTGACGATGCTGTTTCCTCTTGGGTGGGGTGGCGCCTTGAATGGATGGAGGCGAACAAGTATGAATATGTTCATGTGTTTAAGTATATATTTATATAGTTAGGATAGAATGAATCCCATAATGGCATGATGTTAGTGCCCATATAACCAGGATTCAAACGAAGTGCGATCGAGCCTGGGCAACCCGTGAATGCGTCACGATCAAAGACGCTTAC
This sequence comes from Panulirus ornatus, assembly GCF_036320965.1. Classification (NCBI taxonomy): domain Eukaryota; kingdom Metazoa; phylum Arthropoda; class Malacostraca; order Decapoda; family Palinuridae; genus Panulirus; species Panulirus ornatus. The sequence goes on along the minus strand of NC_092243.1, from coordinate 2,944,056 downwards.
CGCTACACCACGGGAGTCCATTATTACCCTTTATTTCTGCTTTTGTTGACAAAACTGTGAACCAAAGGTCAGCATGTACATCCCACATGACCATTATCAAGTGGGGAACCTCTTCATATGGACACAATATGGACATACGTCATTAAGGAGCGGTCTAGGATATTATGCAGACTTTATATATCCTATGATTCAACAACCAGAGCTGACACATCATATCCAACGCACGAAAACATAAGCTAAGTTCAACGTCAGGACACCAGAGCAACAGACAGGTTTCAATCTGCACGAATGACGTCAACAGTTTTTGCTAGAACCATCTCATCGAGTCTAGCGATGACGCAGCATCATGGTCACATGACATTCGACGCTCCCATTCTTCTTTAAAATGCTGGTACTGAATGATCCGCGACTAATATAGTTCTTGTTTCATGTAGAGGTAGACCATAAATGACATAAATTTACCAGTGAAACACAAGAAATGAACTTGGAAAGCATTTACTTCGTTGTTACGTCATGATAGCTGCGATGACGTCACAGGATGTTGACAGGAGAGAGGATCGGCCAATAGGTATCGCTACATGGCAACATCAAGGTGCAACTTATACTCAGTGAAAACTTAGAGTAAGGTTACAAACATTAAAAACGTGTACAAGTATTAAAATGAATTCAAGTGAAATGTGTAGTGACTATTTCTTTTCATGTTCCCCTGTCAGTCTCCAGAAGCAAAAGATGCAATGCACATTTGACTAAACTTTGCAAAGAGAAGGTATATAAAGTATACTAGGTGCAAATCATGCTGAAGTGCTAAGAAACTAATTGTAAACATGACTCCGACTCCGCCTACACCAACCGACACGTCACGAATGCTGGGTGCCAAACGTACGAAGTCCCGTGCTAGGCAGGCCAACATATCTGCTCTGATGGTAATGGTAACTATGTATATTTGAAAAATATTAAATGGCACAATCTTATAAATAACAGAGGCTCTTTCACTGCATAGCTCCTGTAGAATCTAGAATTTTTTTAAAATGAGCCGGTAATATATCCAAACCACCATCGAAGGATAAAACAGGTCGAAATTATGTAAGATTTATAAGTACCTAACAAACATTATACATAAAGTCGTACAAAAGCATATCCTTGTTTGTCTTGGGGTACTTGTAATATCGCCATTAACCTGCCAGGTATGACGTTACCAGAGTTCTCTCTCTGAAAATGACCGATTCCCGAGACTGGCCTTGAAAATAATCTCAAGATAAACCATAAAATACAGATTCTCAAATTCCACATAACTGGCAACCATATGGACCTTACGGTAGGGGAGAACGAACTTTACCTGCGTGTTCCTTGGGTTTCGTAGAAGGCGACTAAAAGGGACAAAAAGCGTGGGGAACTGGAAACCCCTTACTCCTTGTATTTCATATAACAAGAGGAGGAACAGTTGGAGGAGCTAAGCAGGTAGTACTCATCCTCCTCTCACGCTCAGGGATGGGGTGTCTAGATGTGTGTGTCTGTAACCGAGATGAGAGGAGAGATAGGTTGTAAGTATTTGGAAAAAAACCTGAATGATCTGGCTCTGAGTGACAGTGCCCAAGGATAAGAGGGAAGAATGGTTTGCAGATGTCTGTAAAGTCAGGGGTTGGTGAGAAGACAAAGAGTTTAGGAAGGAGTGGCACTATTCCAGAATAGGAGTTGTGGGAGTATGATATAGTATAAGGAAGTAAATTCTAGATTGATGAGGGTAAAAATGAAAGTGGATGGCTAGAGATGGGAGATTATTATTGCATATACACCTGGCCATGAGAAGAGAGAGAATGAGATGCATGTGTTTTGGGAACAGCTGTGGTATTAGTGATTGATTTTAATGCGAAGATGTGTAATGTGGCATGGCAGACGAGGGTATAATTCCGGAGGGGGGGATGGGGGTATTCAGTGCTATGAATTTAAATGCTGAACAGCTTGTGGAATTGTGCTAAAAAGGACTGGTGATTTGTTGACATCTTTGATTGTCCGTAGTTCAGACCAGAAAAAATGTTGACTATTACTCATGCTTTCCATGGAATCTTCAACGCACAGTAAGTCCCTCCACTGATCCTGCAACTTATCCAGGTCTTCCTCTTTCACGAGCGTAAGGAAATGTAGTGCCAGTTTTACTATGGACTCGTTCCTCAGAGGGGAAAGAGCATCTCTGGGTTCCATGATTCGCAGCGTGGACAGTACACTTGTTGTTAGATGTAGACATCTTTTTCATCTGTGAACACAATTCCATCACGAACGCTCGGCAGTCGAGGCGAAATGTTTCCTCATCACCCAGAGGTTACCAACAGAAAGGTCACCGACTTTCTTGTCCTCACCAGCATCATCAGGGTCAATGGCTGCTAGTCCTTTTGAGAGCATTACTTCATCACGCAAAAACATACCCAAAATCCTTCTCTATTCAGCCGATATGGTCGAGAAGAGCGTTGGAAGTCTAAAATGTTGTGATTGGAAATCTAGATTCAGCTTGTCCACTTTAGATAGGACGTAGTTCAGGAATAGCAGCATATGCTTGGTTCCCGGAGTGGTCATAGTTTGAGTGTCTGGCCGCTCCATCCACTCTGACTTGGCTTCTTCCTGGAAAAAAAGAAAGAAAGAAATAGCTGCAGTGCATCCCGCTGCTCCAATACTCTGGATATGACCGACCCTCTTTACAGTGAGGGTGTCTGTGATAGTTTCAACATCTTGTGTTTGGAAGCCAGAACTGTCCTGAATCATATCAAACTGATGAGGTTTACTGAAACGTGCAAAGTCTTTTAAAACAGGTCAAGCCAAGATGGTAGGTGGTTACTGGCTTGGCTCGAGCATATTGCAAACGAATGACAGACACACATCCAAGAAAAACCTTTAAATATTCTTGAGGTGCGCCTGAAATCCTTTTTTGTTAGCCTCTAGCAAATTCGAACAGGTATCACGAGCAAGCCCCATTATATTTTCAAGTGGGATTTCCTTACTATTCAGCAACTCTCACCGTATGATACCGTCCAGATCCACTTCCCTCCTCTACTTCAACTTCATCTAACAGTGCATCTGTAACCTTACACTTCCTTTCATCATCATACCGTACCATCACCTCAAGTACCTGTGGCACAGATCTATCAGTACATTCATCTGTGAACAATACAGACAAAAAACATTTTTTTGTGAAACTTTTAGCTACTGACTGTTTCCTTTCCTAAGCAATGCCACCATCTTGCAACAAATATAATGCCTTGGTTCTTTTCATTTTTGAATTACGTGCCATTTCACTATCAGGTTTTTTTTTTATGGTTTTCACTGAATGATCCACTGGACTGAAAGGTACGCTGTGTTCAGCCACATATCCTCAAAAAAAAAAAAAAAAGCCTTTGCTACTATATCCTGAGCATATCGTTCGGGGTTCTTCTTGGAAGAATGCTTAATGCTGGCATCACTTTTCTTGATGAGGCATACATGTTCGTGACCTCTTTCACTCAGTCCTTCAACTTTGGGTCACTCATCCATTTCGGGTTATATGCCTGTCGCTACCACACGTTGCTTTTTTATCCTGTTGGACTATCACTCCCCCGGGGTCCAGGATTCCCAGATGCACTCATTGTTCTTGTGATATAGCAGTCTTACTAATCCTAAACCGACCCCGCAAGAGGTCTCACGCGTAACTGAAGACATGACCGGAAAGGGGACGTGTAAACATTTCAAACACACAAGTCCCGGGCGCGATCGTGTACCCTAAGGCCGATTTGATGATGCTTCTTGAATCTCGCAGTTTCTGACTATCTTAAGCTCAAATTAGTGTCACATAGAAATTCAGCATATGTCCTTGTTCCAACAATTGTCCTACCAGAAAGCGATAGTCAGCCTGTAGCCCAAAGCTAAGAAAACTGCATATTAACGGGGTAGGGGAAGGGACAACCGTGCCGTCCGGCCGTGTCATGGATGCGATCATGAACATGAAAGTAAGTCACAAACGTGTTCATACACTGCTGCATGCAAGGATACTATAATGTAGAAACCAAACCAACAAAGTAACAGCCACCCTCCCCTCACCCCTCTTTTTTTTTTTTTTACATTAAATACAACGTTTATCAATTGTAAAATGCTTCGTAAATGCTAAGATCCCATGATTGCATCCATAATGCCACGATCTTGGAAAAAATGCCAAGGAGTGGTAACACTGGTCACGATACTGACTATTCTTATGTTTGTGGAACCATAACGTATATCAGGCGATCCAAGGGAAAATGAACGTGATAACAATAAACTCATGCATATAGATTACATCAGCTACCACAAAAGTTGGAAGATGGTCGACTTCTGCTCGTATACATAAACTAGTTAGGTGAACCCATTGAGCACATTCATACAAAAAAACTACGACATAAAAGCATATAATGAATACAACAGAGTTCAGGACGGGTTTCATCGATTGATTTCTAGCAAAGCAAGACGAGGAAAAATTCTCCCGAGGAAATGTTATCCCCCCCCCTGCCTGACTGCCAAACGTATAACGTTTTCAGAGTTCAACAACCTTTTTTTTCTTTTTTTTCTATTTCAACATGGGGCGAAGCTTTGCCTGACATTTTAAAGAAAGAAGAGCCAGTATTTCCACCCTGACTAACTCGCAGGTACTGGATGTCAGAAGAAGTGGATTTTGGAAGGATGTACATCCGTTTTGAAACATTCTCCATAGGTTAGTTTCACGGCGTAGGTTCCACATTCAACATGTATCAGTATGGTAATCACAGACCCACACTCGACCGTCTAATGTTGTGACTGCCAGACTACACCAAGGGTGTTGGTACGTGCGGCAAGTCATGATCCGGAACATTCAAAATGCCGGCTCATCTTTCCGTCCGCTGGACACAATGGCTTTAACGATTTTTTTTTTTTAAAGATTATCCTAAAATCAGTGCTTTCAGGGACACTTGATTAAGGACAGCAATATCCTAACATATTATGACACTATTTGGACAGTCTGTCATGTCCTGAGCTATGCAGTTTTCCTCATGCAATGCATCGGTCGTATGCCCACCTGTCATACCTGAAAAACAAGGGTTGATGTCTGACCTACTAGTAGCAGTAACTGAAATACAAGGGAGAGCTCGCCTGAGTACGATGACATGTACTCCTATCGGTTAGGTTCAAGGCCAGACCATTGCACCCTCTGGATATACCGTAGTTCTCAAAAGATCGTTCATTAGCGCTCAAGTTCATTATCCGCAGTAAAATAATTTTCGAGACGCATCTTTCTTTACTGACATCTTCACAAAAATCACATCAAACTATCGCAACTTTAATTCGGCAAATTTCTTTTAACGTAGGGTCTAGGTTTTATGTTGTCTTTGACCTTACCTGAACAAATAAAAACTCCACATTAATATACGCACGCCCATTTCATTGTAAGAATATAGTGATATTTTTCATCATGTCACTAAAGACATGCTCCTACGGGGTAGTTTGTCAGGCCCTCATGAACCTAGCTTGACGCCTCTACATTGTAGCTTGACGCACCCTCTGCTGTGTAGTTGGACTCCTCCTCCAGTGTAGGTTGACGATGTCTTATTGACTTTTCTCCTGATAATACTATCAAGCATAAATTACTTACGAAGATCTCTCCCATTTACTTTTAACGCATCAGTCGTTCCGTTTTAAAAATAACCTTCAAAACCAGTTTTGAATCATACAGTCACTAGAAACAAATAAGTTAATTTGCGACAAATGAGCTGGTTTGGCACTGTCTGCGATAGCATCGGTGGAGCAATCAACATACGTCAAACAAACAAAAAAAATAAACTGCTTAATGGTCTTTACTTAAATCATCTTGTTTAACTTTAGTGCACTGGGCAAGTAGGATGAGGAATTGAATTGACTGGGTGTATGCGTACCTAATCTTCCCCTTACGTATAGGAAGAAAGTAAACGTAACTAATAGCGACAAGCGAAGCGCTTCCTGTGCGAGGCTGAGACTTGTTATCAGAGTAAACCAACCTTGTCTAGACACTGTGTGAGGGACCTACCCCGGAGACGGCATGAAGGTTATTGCGATAAAGACAATAAACCGATAGGCAGTTCCAGCATCTTGAGATGCTTTTCAAGTGCCAGATCTATCAAAAGTACTTGTCAAGAGAGTTTCTAAATTCCTTAATATACCTCCTCCAGGACGAATGGCAAACATTATGTATCTAGTTAACGTAACTGGATTATATACTTTTAGAATTATTTATACAAGAGTATAAGTATAAAGTATAAAGTTATGGTCAACGCTGTTTCTCATTACTCGAGATAAAAAACAAGAAACGTCATCGCTTTTGTCATGTACACTGATGACTGAGTATGTCTGGGAAGGATGACCATAAATTCTCATCGTCGATAATTTAATATTACTCGTGTTCTGCATTACCTTACTTTCTCAAAATCAGGACGGTCGAAAGAGAAAAGGAACTACTGAACGAGATAACAGGTCACAGAGTATGATATCGCTGGCAAAGTATAGCATGGCCTATAAACGTAGAAAATGTTAAGATAAGTAGATATGTAGAGGATTGGCCTTTGCGACGTGATTAAGACAAGCAGCTATAAAGAATATATATATATATATATATATATATATATATATATATATATATATATATATATATTTATTTATTTATTTATTTTATTTTGCTTTGTCGCTGTCTTCCTATGAGTCCACGGGGAAAAGACACATGATAAGTTCCCAAGTGCACTTTCGTGTAATAACCACATCATCAGGGGATACAAAAGAGAGAAATATAAGTCAGTTGATATACACCGAAGAGACGAAGTTAGGACGTGGTGTTTCTCGTGGTACTGGAGTTAAGAGTTAATAACTGAGGTGGCATTGCTCCAGTCAATACAATGATCATAGTTCTTAACGTGATGAAACAAGGCATATGATTCTTGTCCCGTTCTTATACTATATTTATGTTGCTTAAGTCTAACAGAAAGATCCTTAACAGTCTGCCCAACATAAAACATCAATTTCTACATGGCACTTTATAGATGCACCCAGGAGAATTCTCCAGTGAGATCCTGATTAAGATATTCTTTATAGTATTATTGTTGATGAAGGCAACATTTACATTAAAGGATTTAAGCAACATTGGAAGTAAAGTAATATTGTTATTAAAAGGGAGAACTAAAAGATTCTTGGTGTCAATGGGAGGTTTGGGCTCAACTCTTTAAAATTATTTCTTTGCTAACTTAAGGGATTTATCAATGAAAGATCTAGGGTACTTTAACTTAGATCCAATATATCCTCTCAAACTCATAATCAGTATACTCTGGACTGCAAATACGTAATGCCCTAAGGAACATATATTGTAATGGTGATAATTCAACTATGTCATGCTGAGATGAGTAATAATGGATATATGAGCATACATTGGTAGGTTTTCCGTATATGCTAAACTGAAACTTATTTCCTTGCCTATGGATCATGCAATCTAAAAATGGTAACATACCATTATTTTCATTTTCTACAGTAAATTTGATGGAAGGCACTAAATTGTTAAGTAAGGGGAGACATGTTTGTAAATTTTCATTTGTTGGCCAAACACAAAGAACATCATCTACATGGCTAAACCAAACTGCATTAGAAGGTATCCTTTAGCAATTTTGTTTCAAAAAATTCCATATAAAGATTACTTAGTAAAGGTGAAAGAGGGTTGCCCACAGCCATACCAAATTTTTGAGCTTAATGATCTCCATTTGAATTGAAATACAGTCTTTTATACACAATTTTATCAGTTCACTGAAAACAGACTGAAACAGGTAAATGAATATCCAAAACATCAAAAAATATTCTGTAAGGTCATCAACTGGAACTTTTGTGAAAAGTGAGGAAACATCAAAGCTAACAAGTTTGAAATCAAAATTAACATTGATATCGTTAAGCTTGTTAACTGAATCTACATTGTTTATATTAGAATTTGATATCTTACCCACTAAGGGCTAAATAAAGAAACTAACAATTTTGACAATTTACATGTGATGGATCCTACTGAACTCACTATAGGTCTTGCTGGAAAATTTTGTTTATGGGTTTAGATAAATCCATACATATATGGCAATGAAGGGGACAAAGATGATAAACTTTTGATAAGAGAACCATTACCTTTCAACAACAACTTCAGTTCTTTATTGAAATAGAAATTAACTGCTTCTAGGGGATTCTTAATGAATTTAAGATATGTTGTGTCATCATTTACAAGATCATTCATTTTAGATAAGTAATTACTTTTGTCCAAAATCACAACAGTGTTAGCCTTATCTGCTTTAGTAATATGTATATCATTGTCTTTTTTTAAGGAGTTAATAGCTCTTATAAATCTTTTAGGGCAATTAGGTGCTGCTGGTTTTGACAAATTGGCATACACTAAACCCTTACAGATATTAATTTCATCATTAGATAAATCACTGTATTTCTGTAAATTGTAGAAAGACTGTGACATATATATATATATATATATATATATATATATATATATATATATATATATATATATATATATATATATATATATATATAAAACAAAACGACATGGTAGACGGAGATAAGAGAGCAAGGATTATATTAGTTTGTGCAGAAGCTTTCAATTCATTACCTACATTTCCTCTTCAAAACTAAACTCACCGTGGGGCCTTCTAAAACCACTTGTCATCGCTGACACATTCAACCTGTTTCGAATGTTCCCCCGACATGCACGCTTCTGTCGTACAATTCATTTATCTATCACCAGTATAAGTAACCCTGTGATGGCAAGAACAGCTGTAAGCTAATACATCACAGATCTACTCGCACACCTGCGGTAAGCCATAGCATCAAGTCCCAGGCATGGCTACAACTCTAAGCGGTTCTGATGACGTCAGGAGCGGTCTTCACATAATGATTGCCAGTCCCGTTCATATTTACAAATTAATGTCTTTCCTCGTATATGTCACCTATGACGTTCTCAATATTATTAGAACACGAGGAATTACTAAGCTGTTATTGTTGAGCCAACCATTATTTTCTTAAAAGTCACACTATCATTCGAAACAACTTGTATGGCAACTACTCTTTCCCTTCACATACTGTGTATTCCGCAAGATAAATATAAACCTTTTTATTAATATACTGTCAAGAATTACCATTCAGAAAATCGAGATGTATATTCCCCCCACACTTGGACAAAACGTAGATACAAAATGTCAAACATCAACCTATATTGAAAGCATCTGAAAACTCACCTCATAGCTTGCCTTAACCTCCTGCGACGGCGGTCTAACACAGATTTTGAAGAACAGTTTTCCATTCTTGTGGTTATTGTTGATGTTACGGAAAAGTATCCATGTGTATCGTATATCCTTGATTATGGCACACGTGAAATAAGCAGTGAGTGAAAGGGAGTGACGTTTGGGCTGGCGGTGCACGGTATAAATAGTCGTGGTGAAGCATATCTAACCTACACCAACCGGCAGGAGTTGCCAGTTGTTGATAAACAGAAATCTTCCCAATCCACAGACTCTCTGTGATTTCGAATGAGTGACCAGTTTCATTGCTTTTCATCGTAATGGTAAAAACACTTACCTGAAAAGATATGTCAATAAATCTGAAACTATATGGTAATAAAAGTCACAAGACGTATGTTCGATACTTGTTAAATCGCTACCCTGCGCATAGTGTAATATGTATGTATATATGTACGTAGATATTCATCAAAAAGACAGCAGCCTCAGAAAAGCAATTATCGCTAAATTTCTCTAATGATTGGTATTTAAAGTCAAGGGTTTCAGAATAAGGCTAAGAACGCGAACGATATACTGTAAGATAAATACCGTACGTTTGGCAACTGTGCATGATCAATATGACGCAGGGTGTAGTGAGGATAGCCAACCACCGTTGGCTCCTTTCTTATGAACAGCCTTGGTTATTCTATATCGTCCATATGTGTGCATGGTTTCCTGCATCTTTACACATGTTGACTTTGTAGATGGACATCCCATATGTATGTACAGTGATATCTATCTTGCATGCATAGTTAGGCTAACGTGATATAACCTAAACATTGGCACACCATCATCATCAGTAGATGTTGTTCAGGAGGGCACTACATCACCTAGCATAAGGTTATACATACAGTGGATGCTGTTCTATGTAGAATAACAGCTTAGACTTAACTTACACCAGTTTTCACCTTTGGCAGTTAAAGAAAAAAGAATGCCATGGTTTCCCTAGTGGTTACACATCTTTACGTAATGAAAGGTTTATCGTCTTTTTTTCCTCTATTTCTACGGCGTGTATTTCTAGGTGATATTTCTACCTTTGGTGAATGTAAAGGTGGGTGGTACGGTGTTGAGGCCAGGCCACGTGGCTTACAACTGGTACGTCGTCATATGTTTTGACGTTTATAGATCCAGGGCGGGACTTATACTGTGGGGTGGTGATGCTACGTTGTAGGGGGCCCCCCTATGTTTTACATGATGCTTACTTCTGTAGTTACCCTAGTAAACCTGGGCACTGAAGATCGATGAGTTAGAGGACTTAGATGAAATTTACATGAGATTTAACGAATTATTTATAGAAATGATAAAAAAAAAAAATGATAAAGTGAAGTGTCTGGCAATAATCAGTGTTATGACCAGATTTACCAAGCATTAGATTAAAGGCTCTGCTCGAACATAAACAGTTTCACGTGAGTATTTTCATAATTCTTGATTAGGAGTACTCGAGTGAGCGGAGGCACGTGACCCTACTCTCCATCCCATTGTACATGGGAATGACCCTCCAGAATAGGGAGCCCCACCCACGTGGACACACGCAAACCACACACCAGCTAGTTGAGACCGAATAGTACAAAAATAAATCTGGCTTTGTTTCTCTCTCTCTCTCTCTCTCTCTCTCTCTCTCTCTCTCTCTCTCTCTCTCTCTCTCTCTCTCTCTCTCTCTCTCTCTCTCTCTCTAAAAAAAAAAATGCTGTAAATTCATTCTTGAACTTAGCTGTGAGGTCACAAAGGTACTGACTGACCCGTACGAAAAGCACCTCCACAATGCGGTTTTGTGTATGTTACAGCCGCAGACACGACGGGTGTGAAGAGTGTACTGAATTCTGCATTTACGACGGTGTCTTAGGAGATGGCTGGGGGAGCGCGTTCGTCATGCCTTCTTACACCTGGTGTCGAGATGGGAGCGAGAAGTCAACCTAGAACGTGTCGACATGCGGTGAGAAATCGAAAGACTGTGGGAGGAAGACAGTCGCATCGGAAAGGGAAATGAGAAATATACTGAGGTTCGAGGAGGGAGGAAATAAGCGTGTGATGCGAGATTGGGATGTAGAAGGAGACGCACCCTTATGGAATGGGGAAGTAAGAAATGGGTGAAGGACAGATGGAGGTATCGTGAGTTGCTGTAGGCATCGAGAGTCTCTGTAGGTGAGTGTGTGGTCCAGAGGAAGCATATGACTTGACATAGGGTTATCCAGCACAGGTCGCGGCCGCGACTGAGGTCAACAGGTAATTGTTTCTCTGGGTCATGAAGCCATCGAAGCTTCTCCACGACCACCAGAACTTACCTGTCTCCATGCCAAACTCGGCAGCAGCTCTCCCGCCTCAGGATGCATCTTGAAAATATTATGAAGCTTAACTAACTTATTTTGTTGGGCTTGGTACGTTGTGTAACTTTAGTTTAGTTTCCTTTGTAACCCCAGTCTTCTCGTCTTGATAAATCTTGTTTTCATCTTGGATGGGGTCGCAAGTTAACCTTGGACAAATTGAAAAGTATCGTCCTAGAAAGAAAAAAGTTGAGTACCTCTGCTCCACAGTAGAATGAGGTCATAATGAACTCGGACAGATCAGTGTATTATCTAATCATTGTGAATCTATTATCTTTTTTTTTTTTTATCCCGAGCACGACGGTACCACTCATGGATATGGTGACCTAATGTTTGATCTGACGTTGGGGAAGATGTTGGGGAAAGTGTTCGGGGAAGCGAGTGGTAAATGATGGTGAGAGGTGGTGGTGGTAGTGGTGGTGGTGGAGGTCTTGTGGACATTATGTAAGCCAAAGTTCAGTTAGGAAGTCTACATGAGGGTGAATGTGGATGAGAAATGACGGCAATTGGACAGCGAGGATAGAGCTCATGGGGGAGGCAGAGGAGGAGAACCATGGGTGATGGGGGAGGCGGCGGTGGATGATGGAGAGCCCATCGGTATGGATGGGTAAGACATGTTAGGGAGTGGTGAGTGGACGTGAAAGGTGTGGTAGGGAGAGTTGTCATGATGACTTTTAGAATCACCTTTTGATTAACCTGTTTGATGTTTACGTTGGATTTACCTGGTACGATGTGGCGTGGTCAAGATATTACCGGGAGATAGCAAAGCAAGATACGAAATTGAGCCTATCTCCGTCTCAGTGATAGGCTGAGGGCGTCTTGTACTAAACTGATAGACACGTGCCTTTTGCTTGTAGGATCATTCCATGCGCATGTGGACAATGGAGCGATGCATAACCCAGTACACACATCCAGTCCATGGATACAGACACTTGCAATACAGGATGCGGCAGTACACAAGGCAAGTTACATAGGATTTATGCTCGAGTTGATCCTGGAGATGGGCACAGAACTCTGTCACAGGAGTTGTCCTGGAGGGCCTCGGGTAAAAGGTTCTGTCTTAAGATATGGACAGAGGGACTATTATAAAGACTGGTTGAGGGTCCTTGTAATGGATACACAAATTGCACAATATCCTTGCTGTAATAGAGTAACATACGAGTCAAATTACAGATGGGCAGGATGCAAGATAGATGTAAGGCAACGTTAGGCAACGTTAGTCTGAGTACACAATGATAAAACTGTTTCTTTGCTAGCTTGGATGAGGGACATTTATGTGAAGGCAGACGGAGGCAAGCGTTGGGCGTACAGTGGCTGCAATGGCGTGGATGAAGTGTTCTTGGAAACAAGATTGATAATGTATAAGCACGAACACTGCAAGTCGTAATCTACACTGCATTATTGGTACAATTAGTTGCAATGATTGCTTTAATGATGATCCCGGTCTTACAAACCTGGATATATAGCAGTAAAACCTCCTGTATCGGTGTTGATAAGTACTTTATCAGAGCTGATAAGACCTGAAAACCGGAGGCCTTAAGTTGGCAATAAAGAGGCACTGTTGTTCTGTATTGCTGTAGATTGTTCTTATATTGTACCCTACACAAGTCGGGCGTATCTACTATGAGGTGACGTCCTGCCTGCCAGATATGTCTCCACCCCACTGTAATCCTGGTGCTTTCACTTACAGTGTCATATGCTGGTGTACAGTGTGGTGCAGTACCTTTCATGATGCTTGTTGCAAGAGTTACTCGGTCGCCAGTCACCTCCCGAGGAAATCTATTGTTCAGTGAGTCATCACGAAATGAACGCTGATTTAACAACGTGTTGGAGGCTCCAGTCACGGACGAAGCCCTCGTCAGAGCCACGTACCTACAAACGTGTCTGGTCGTGTTACCATCTGGCCGTGTTACCATCTGGTCACGACTGTTGACATCTATGTGCTCGGGAAAGCAGGGGGTTGGGATGATGTAGTGGAGTCGCAGACGTCACATCTCCTTGTCTGAAGGCCGGAAGTGGTGTGTCCGAGAAGGACGTGGTCTCGTCCTGTGTCAATGTCACATCCCCCAGACTGTAGCATCGACCTCCTCCTCCCCCCACGTGACCACACCCTGGCCGCCACACTTGGTTCTAGTGGTCTGCTGCATCAGCACCACAAGCCTCGCTGCTGATTACAGGAACCATAATATCTTGTCCACCCGGACCTGAAACACATTCCTCACACTGAGATTGCTGAAGTACGAGGATATATATATATATATATATATATATATATATATATATATATATATATATATATATATATATATATATATATAGATAGATAGATAGATAGATAGATAGATAGATAGATATACCAGCAGTGTCAGCGAAAACGAATATGATCAATACGTGCTATCTGTGTTTCCTGCAGGGTAATAACTCACCGTCTTGTAAACGTACCATAGTGCCTCATGAGTGACGACTTTGGACTGGACTTGATAAACGGATATACGTGACACAAACAACGAATATGTGTGCCATGTCGGCGCAACAATGGCCACCCTGTTCGTAAAAGCGTGATAGTGGTCGCCTCTGTCATGCCACCATGATGCTTACCGTCACCTCTGTCCGCCACGACTCGGTCTAACATGCCGTCTGCAGCGCTGTGTTGCAGGAAAATGAATCCCCCCCTGGTGAGATTCCGTCCCCCAAGATTTTGCCACGAGAGGTGCTTCTTGTGGAAGAGTTTTGCAAAGGAAAGAGTCCTCAAAACGGGGTTTACAGCACACACAGCTTGTTGTGTGACACGATTCTTTATTCGTTTTGTCTTTACTTGGGAAGGGTTTTGTTCTGCAAATCGCTCATCCGGGCTGGATTTCATTACTTGAGGGGCTTCTAATGATGGGAATCTGTCCTTAAAGCATGTGATGATAGATACACATCCGTCATGAAGTCATAATGGTTGGGAATTAGTTCTTGGTTGAGCTGGCCACGCAGATGTGTTGCCGGGAAAGGCTCGTCATGCCGGGGTTTGCTGTAGCGAGGGTGAATGTCGTTCAGGGGGTTTGTTTACCCCATGTGGTCATCCCAGGGCGGCTCCTACCCTGGAGGTTATTGTCTGTGGAAGATGTACGACACACAGACACTGACTCTGTTAGGTCGTATGTGCTGTTGAACAACACAAACAACACCATCACTACACGCACACCCACAGTCTGCCGGGGGTTATGTAAACCAGACATACCACACCAAACCACAACACGTACACTTCAGTTACAACCTGCTTCAAGCATCAGCACACGTTATGGATATATCCTGTTTCCTTACTGTACCTTTCCTTTGTCCAACCCTTTGCCCCATTCTCTCCATAACTACCTCATGTCCGGTCAAGGGTATGTGGAAGAGACTATATCTTAAGAGGAGCGCAAAGCTGATGAGACGTTGTTTGTAGTTAGCGTCTGTCTTGGAAGGCTGATTGATAGGAGCGTTTTTTTTTAGAGTGAGTTTGTACCGGAAGAAGATCGTTTGTTGGAGACGTTACGTTCTGTTCAGTATGTCATGAAGAGGTTCCGTGTTATAGGGAGTGTGCTACAGAGGGAGTTGTGTAGAACTCCAGGTGTTGCCCTTGTGTGGGCTTTTGCCAAGTTGAGAGAGGCCCTCATCCTAGAACAGATTTGGGTGTTATTTCCAGAAAGAAAAAAAAGGGATTGGATCTCTCTCTCTCTCTCTCTCTCTCTCTCTCTCTCTCTCTCTCTCTCTCTCTCTCTCTCTCTCTCTCTCTCTCTCTCTCTCTCTCTCTGTCATCAACTGTTCCGTTGTTATTGACCAAGGGTAGGTCATAGTCAGTACCATTATACTAGTTGTTTTGGGCCATTAGGCTAGCTAATTGTTCCACTAGACTAGCTAGCTGTACCATCCGACTAGATCGTTGTATCATTACATTGATTAATCGTACCATTAGACTAGCTAGTTGTTCCAGTAGACTGGCTAGTACCATTAGACTGGCTAGGTGTGCCAATATGCTTGCTAGTTCTTCCACTAGACTAGTTAGTTGTACCATTAGACAAGCTGGTTAGAACAATTAGTACCATTAGTCTAGCCACTTTTGCCACTGGACTAGCCATTTCTACCTTCAGACTACCTAGTTCTTCCATTAGCATTAGACTAGGTAACTACAGTTGCACAAACTAGTTCTCCCATTAGGCTAGCTAGTTGTAGAAATAAAATAGTTTGACTAGCAGACTAGTTAGTTGGACCATTATCTTCATAGTGATAACTTATAAATCGTGTGTGACGTATATAAAATCAATAAGCTTAGTAGGTCTGGTGTTGGGGAGGAGGTTGGTGTGGGGCGACGTCTGTCTGGCTCCAGGGGTGGGTGGGGGCGGGTCTTCCCTCACACATACAACCTGTCCCATATTAAAGGGAAGATTAGTTCTCCACCGCCTCCGTAACACTTTTTTTCTTTTTTCTTTTTTGCTTCTCTCGTTAGAGAGAAGCTTTAGCCAGGCGTCAAGTGTTTCTGTCCGTGATTGCAGTCTTCGATAGAAAGGGAGAGAGAGAGAGAGAGAGAGAGAGAGAGAGAGAGAGAGAGAGAGAGAGAGAGAGAGAGAGAGAGAGAGAGAGAACTGATGACATCCCAGGAGACAGCCCATTAAACCCGCTGAGCCAGGCAGGTGTTGGTAACTGTCGTGAAGCTGGCATCATTGCTCTGACCTCAAGTCAGCTGACTTGCCATGTGTGTGTGTGTGTGTGTGTGTGTGTGTGTGTGTGTGTGTGTGTGTGTGTAAAGATCCGCCAAGACTAAGCTTGGCACGGGCTCTTGTCAGTGATAGCTCTTTCTCGGATGTGTATTCTCGTGCAGGTAAGGTGTTTGTGTTCAGTGTGCCATGACTGGCCCAGGGCGGCCCTTCTATCACTGTAGTGCGGTGGGCTTATGTAGGTGGCTGCGCGTGTTATGTAAAGTGTGTCGCACTTATCATATGATTAAAGCCATTAGAGGCTAATCTTAACATACATCGACTAGTTCCGTACGTTGTGTAATCTCAGGCTGCCCACTCATAAGTTTGTGTCACGAGTGTAATTCTACCGTACCAGACACAGTCAGTAATGGTATTTATTTCAAGCATCAGGAAAGGAATGGCAGCAGGAAAACAGTTTCAGCGGGACAAACATGTCATGTCGCTAGACAACTCCTGGGGTGGGTGGGTGGGTGGGGGGGGGGGGGGGGGTGGAGGGTTGGGTTACATGTTACGACGTCACTTCTTCCCACTGGCCATTTCATGACGTCACGCAGCATGAAGGACGGCCCCAGATTTGTATTCAATGTGAAAGATAATCCTTGTGATAAGGTTCTGAAGGAAATCTATTTTTCTGAGAAAACTACCAGAAATTAAAGGTAATAGTTCAGGGTATTTTTCAGCTCAAAAATCTTTTTGTTTCAAAATTGAATCATAACATTTTCAGGCACTTCCATACTTGAATAATTCATGAAAAATGTATCATAAAGCTCTCAGTTACCGGTAGATACCAAGTAAATACGAAGCAAACGATCAGATGATCCTTTCCAATTGTCTTCATTTAACAGCGTAATTAGGCGACCTATCGAAATTTTAACCCCAGATTAGTATTTGAATCATAACATTTTCAGACACTTCTATACTTGAATAAATCATGGAAAATATATCATAAAGTTCTCAGATACCGGTTGATACCAAGTAAATACGAAGCAAATGATCAGAAAAATAATTAATTATGGAAAACATATAATATAGCTCTCAGTTATCGGTAGATACTAAGTAGATACGAAGCAAATGAACAGATGATCCTTTATAATTGTCTTCATTTAACAGCGTCATTAAATGTCATTAAGATGACCTATCAAAAAAAACAAACCCTACCGGGCAAGTTCAGGGATTTT
Source organism: Panulirus ornatus (assembly GCF_036320965.1). Lineage (NCBI taxonomy): Eukaryota > Metazoa > Arthropoda > Malacostraca > Decapoda > Palinuridae > Panulirus > Panulirus ornatus. The sequence goes on along the minus strand of NC_092243.1, from coordinate 2,926,531 downwards.
CCTTTGCTTCATACTACCTCACGACGCCATGAGTATTCGTCATCTCGTGACATGATTTTTTTCCTCTCCTTCTTCCGCAACCGCTACATGCTGAATCACGTTCTTCTGCCACGTACCCAGATGTCAAGATAAACCAAATCCACGTTGATAAAACGATAAAGCATAGAATGTTACTCGTTTCATTTTCTTTGTTGTGATTTGGTATAATAGAAAACGGATAATCATCACCCATTTATGCCATGGTAGAACCTTTTTATTTGTATTCTGTTACCGACGTGAAAATTGAAGTTTACCTTCCAAAATATCAATTGATTTTTATGTCATAGTATTCACTGAGAAGCATTTTTTTTTCTAAACTCATCTTGAGGAAGAGAACGTTAAAGTATACGTGATGCAATTTCCCGGAGCCGCGGACAGCTTGTAAACAGGATCTGCTTGTAAACAGGAAATCATCGTAACTAGACCGAAGCTTCGTCTACCTAACTTCGCGTGACACAAAATCCCAAACTTTGCCAAAATTAGCAGGAATATTCGTAACACAGTGTATGTTGTCCAAATTGCTTTAATTCTGTTCAAATGGGCTTGCGGAACATTGATGTGAACAGGAAAGATTCGTTGCTAGTAAAATGAAAAAGAAAAGGAAAGATGATAATAATCCTGATAATTGTCCAGAAAACGAACGTCACTTTTATAGACGTTAGAGTGTAACGAAACTGATATCAATGGATTTATCACAATTTTGAATTCAAATATGGTGTGAGATTTTAGATGTAGGACCTGTAACTCCATCAATTTTAAGTTTTCGTAAAATAGGCATGGCTTTAATGTAGAGGAGGAATATTGTGGGTTTAAAAACACCAATAACCAATGATGCATTCGTAACACTCCCATGGAATTTTTACAAATAATATAAGAGCAGGAGGGACTCCTACGGCGTCACATCGTCATCTTCTGATGTTCGAGGATATGATAGCAACCGACATATGCATGGCTGATCAAAAACCTTTACTTGGCGCTTGTATGTCATTTTAAAAGCGAATAGTGCTGTAATGAAGCAAGAAAACTTGCTTGTAGATATCAGGAATACCCATTTTCCTATGATATTTATGTATTCCAGTGAATGACGACATGTGGTGTAACTGTAACGTTTTAGTCCCACATAATCCACGTTTTGCAAGGATGTTTGGTGAGTTCAGATGTTTGAATAGATATAGAACTGGAACTCATGTTTATGAGATCTTTCCCACACAAGGTCAGACTCTTACATCTCTATAGACATCTGAAATTACTGTTTACAATGGCAACCAGACTGAAAAACTTAGCGGAAATTAATGGAGTAGTGCGTGTTTCTTAAGAAAACGTAGTAATAGCGAGAACCTCTTTACAGATGATAATAATAGCGAGAACTTCTTCACAGATGATGTCTTTAAACTTTAAAAAGTGCTTATGTTTGATCTCCTCGTTTGTGTTATATTCTTATAATCTATATTTCACCCCACATTTTTCCTACACTCATGACCTTACTAACTAGTTAATTGATATCGAATGATAGTTTTAAAGGGTACTAAAGGAAAATTACTAGACACCTATGTGATTCCTTTTAACAGAATGAAAAGATTTTAGACCTTTACTATTTTTTCTGCATGATGGTCTAAGTTTTAACTATTAGTCTCATTCGTAATGAACAGACCTACCAATTGTCCGTAAGTATTATGTTCTTATGTATTTTCATCATAAATGATATTCGAAAAGCAAAGCGTAAATTTAAACATTATTTTCAGATGAAATGTTCTTTTTCAGTCATCCTGAACATAGTTCGAGTGGGTACAAAATGTTTCATGTTTTTATACATTTATTTTTTAATGTTCACCAGTTCCTGTGTATTTCGAAAACTTCATGCTTTACAGACCTAACAGTGTATACATTTTGTTATAGATATCTTTATTGGAAAAGTGCCATGTGCCTTTTTTAGTTATGCTTGATTGATTCTTACATTTAGCTTTTAAAATTTCATTGTAATTATAAGACAGCAAGATAGCCAAGACTGTGTTATTTCACATGTGTAAATCAAGATCTTATTCTCTGTTCTTCATGCAGAGTGAGCAAGTAAGTTTGCAGCAGTTGACCCACTAATACAAAAACATCGCTAGTTGGTTAGAGAAAACAATCCATTGGTAGAGGGTAACGACTCTAAAATATGGATAATAGATGTCTTATTATAATCATGCTTAAGGCAATGGATGGACTATCTGATGCTTCCAAAATATCAAAACGTCTCGATTTAGTGTCGCCCATAAAAGTTAGTCATAGACACATGAGGTTCAGAGTACCACGTATGTCAAATATGTGAACGAGTTTATCCGTGGTTAAGACATTTCGAATACTCCAAAAATCTTAGGCCCAAGATGAGGTAGAAAAATAAATTATGTAATCAGGTAGCTGTATTTATACCCATCCAATTACAGTATCATCTAACAAAACAAGAAATATAAGAAAATAGAATGAGGAGTTCTCTTAGTCCCTCTTTGATTGCATAAGTGGTTTACGGGGGCGCAATAGTTTAAAGGTATTGGAATTTCCTATATGATACTTGTATTGCCAATTTTCTTTACGTCACTAGAGGTTTTGTTATATTACTAGATTGACAGAGCTTTTAACTTAGTATTGTATCAGCTGTTAAGATGTCCTAATGAGATGTTTGTTGTAACGGTGAAAAATTGCCCAGTTGCTTGTTTCGTTCAACCCTCCATCAAATTGTGAGTGAACTAGTAAAGCACTTAGATTATGCTCTTTTCTTAACTGATCAGAGTCTATGAAACTGTTTTATCAGTCATTGGAAAGGGCTTAATAAGATTCCTCATTTACCAGTCTGCTGCTCGAAACGGAAAACAAAAAGGCTTCGAAATTTCCGGGTATTTCAGTGTGTGGGTAAATCGATTCACTGTGTTCAGAACGATTCACGAGGCTTCCCGCCTGACATTGTGACGGAGGTGAATTCCGAACCATTATAGTGTTACATTATCAGTTCTGACTAGGAGTCTGTTCAGGTAAGACGACTATATTTCTTTGATTTTTTTTGTTTTGTTCAAGTAATCTAGGGTCGTAGGATTAATGATTTAAACGGACTTTTTTTCTTGTTTATGTACAGTATATGACTGGATGGTGAACCTAGACTAGAATGAAAGCTATGTCAGGCTGTCTGCCAAAGCGTGTGCCGAACTAAGGAGTCGGTCATCTAAATGATAACAGGATTTGTCGACAACACCCTATCCTATTCCGTGATACAAGTCAGCGATTGTGAAGCTTGAATTTAAGTTCACTGCTTTATTTTCCATGATTTATTGAATCCAATTTGTTGAAAACTCTTGTTTGCGCTTTCGAAAGAGGCTGCTGTAGTTATTGTTATGCACTGTGTTCAGAATCATAGACGCATTGCTCAAACATCTTAGGGTTATGTGCTGGTTCTCGCAGTTACCAGGCATTAACAGTAGTTTATTAGCTTATCATAGTTGGATGAATTGTCATATTGGTCTAACCACAGCAGTGTATATCAGAGAGGCAACCAATAAAAAATGTGCATTAAAAAAATACTGATCCTATTCCTGGTTAGACTTTGTAATTTTGAATGAATGCAAAACTGCTCAAAATTTGTTCTGCGTATTTGCTTCTAATTTTGACTAATGATAAATGCTTCATAGAAGATGAAACATCGTAAGTAAGTTGGTTAGTTACTTACGATTTAGCGCTATCTCGCTAAAGCTGGAAGCGGCGATGAATATGTGTATAGCTGTTCATTTGCCTGCCATATCTTGCCTCTCATTAAAAGTAGTATAGTAAAACAAGAGGACGGGTTATTCATAATTGCATGTGTGCCTCTCCTGGCATGTGTATTTTCCTCTTCCCTCTTGCCTCATAAAGTTCATTATGATGAGAATCGTGAGGAGAGCTGTGTGGACGATAAGATCCCGGATGTGAGAGCAAAGTGGGGTAATAAAGATATGAACCAGCCGTCATAACATATAACCTCCCTTTGGGTCAACTCTGAGCCTCCCCCCTGCAATACCCAGGTGTGGTCATACACATACACAATATACAGATACAACCCTCTCATGCTCTCCACTGGAGAGCGCAGAGCAGTGGCGGTGATCGTAGTGATAGTAGAAGATGAGAACCGTTGGGACGTCGACAACCATAACAAGACTTCTGTTGAAGGATACCAAGGATGAGTATGATTATATGGAGGAGAGGACTACATGCCCTTTTAATGTTTGATCTCTTTCTGGTTCGGAGCGATTTGTATTATCGAGAATACGAGGCTACGAGCCACTGCCGTCCGTTATCTATGGGTGTGGGATTAGCAGCTGAGATAAGGGCTGTGGTAATGACGGTGTAGAACGTTTGGCGGAGGATGTATGAGGCATCAGTGTGGCGGTAAGTGTGGTGGTGAGTGCACAAGGTTGGGGAAAGGGAGGGGAGGGAAATCCCACTGGTTAGGTTTTTTGGTAACTCGAACTGTTCGTCTGCGTCGCTGTAAGCATGACATGATTGCGAATCGGGGAAAAAAATTATATATATATATATATATATATATATATATATATATATATAATGTATTTATTTATATATTATTTAGTCCGTTATATATATCAGGGTTCGCAGAATGACAGCAGGAATTCTCGTCATAGATAATGATTCGTTGCGAAGGTTGGTGAGCGTGGTGATCAGTACCGCCAGCGTCGTTACACACCTACCCCAGTATTCCCTTGGCCTTCGACGTGACGCCTGTTGGTAAAGTCAGAGGTTATTTTACGCCATCGTATCTCATGGTCGTACCGTCGTACTCCTAAGAATTTTACGTCGTGGCCAAGAGTCGTACCGTCGTGCCTAAGTATCATACCGTCGTACTAAAGAATTGTACCGTCATGTACATATAGATAATTTTCTTCACATGTGTGCCTATCATGTCTAGAAGTATTACTCCTACAGTCTGATAGGATTTAGGACCTCCCCTCCTCAGTCTTTTCAGGAGAGATCACTTTCCTCAAAAGGTTAGATGTTTGTGTAAGCAAAGCGTTGTAATAACACGACGATATCAAACTGGGGTACTTTATGAAAATGTAAGTTTTAAAGTTTTTCGTAAATCATCTTTTTTAAGCAACTTGAATGAATGATAAAAATCATTATTTCTTATTTTACTTTAGATTTAGATTTACCAGATCCTCCTGTTTTGTTTATAAAGATTGCTTGTATGGTCGAAGGCTTCGGTCACCAACTGAAGTCCCCATGAAGGCAAGACCTTCAGCAGCCATGCACAGATATCGACTGCAGTGTTATATCAAGTCAGATATATACTTCCAAGTACTCATGTCAAAGATCAACTTCTATATTGCAGAATCATAAGACTTAAGCGCCCGAGACGTCACATCACTGGGAAAAAGATCTTTACTCCTGCTGGTTGAGGCTACGTCCAACCACACCCTCTAGAAATGGACTCTGAGGGTCCTGGCCAGGCCATGGCCGAGGCACTGGACGAGGACCCCCCAGCCTACTACACCATGTACCCGGCCACACCTTCCAAGGAGACGGGACGGAGTGAATGCCCACGCAAAGAATCGCTGATGGAAGTCGAGGCAAGGGATGATGAGAGGAGAAAACACCAAGGAATATCCAGGGAGACAAAGGATAACTTGGAGAAGCAGGACTCTACGGGGAGTGGAGGGAAGAATGACACTGAGGACAAGCAAGAGGAGACCCGTCTGCGGAGGAGGAAGTCGACCCGCTGCGACATCACCAGGACGACTCGAGAAATGATGGTGCAAGCCTCGGGCATGACGCAGGGAGTTAGAGAGGCGCTCATGTAGGTGCTCTTCAATGCTGACCCGTAGCTGGCAGCTGCCTGAGTGGTATGAGATTAATGGATAACAGTGAGTGAACTGAGGCTGGTTGATGCTTACTCAACTTACTCAAGGGTCTGTTGATGCTTACTCAGGAGTCTGTTTATGTTTACTCAGGGGCTTGTTTATGCTTACTCAGGGGGCCTGTTCATGCTTGCTCAAGGGCATGAACCTTTTGAGTGATGAGTGAACAGCTTTGAGGTAGTGATCGGGTTGCTTGTATATCAGAGGCTTGTACATCAAAGGCTTGTAAATGGCCAGTTGATTGAGCTGCTTGTTGATGCTGACTAACTGAGCCGCTTTGTTTTACTCTCATAGTACGAAACGGCGGACTCTGGCTTGCTGATTTCTGATATACCAGCTCTCTTTACATTTAAGTGCAAATATTCTTCTCTTCGGCAGCGACTTCTGCGGGAAGACGACGGCTCACGGCTTCAGCCACGTCGTGAAGAAGAGGCAGCCTCATCTCCTCAGACTCTTTTGGCTACTTGTAACGTTAACGGGGTGAGCAAAATCTGGTATGATGAACGAGGTCTGACGGGGGGAACAACTACTCGCAGGATGAGCAGATTCTAAAAGGGGGAGCAAACTCCAGCCGGAGGAAAGAGTCTACTGCAGGTCGAGGAGTTTCTCAACAGAAGGTTCTGACACTATAAAGAAGTACTTGTTGGGATGAGACCGGACTTCGTGAGGAAGCTTTGCTATTATAATTAGATGTTCTGATTGCGTGAGGTCCTAATAATGTATGATGTTATCCAAATCCCTAACTTCCTCTCTCGTCTCTTCACACCTTTCATTTTCGTATACTTGATTCCTCTGTGTCTTTACTTACTCCTCTAATCATTTGATTTCTGATGCTGTTTTCATAATGATTTTAAGTACTTTTGACAGTTTGATTCAGAAATATTGTGCAAGTTCTGACATTAATGTTCTGATGGAGTATGTTTTTGATGTCATAAAAGTCGGAGTCGGTAGAGTTAGGACTAGGGTAAGCTCTGACAGGGAAGAAGTTCATACTGTGAACAAAGTTTAACAGGAAGTTCTCACGAGGAAGAACTGAAGAGGAAGTTCTGAAGGGATGAGTTATGACAAGGATGAAAGTTCCAGGAAGTAATATGCTGACACAATGAGTAAGTTCTGACAAGGTAAAGCAGATACTCGAGCAGGATAAGGAGAGTCATGATGACGATGAAGACCTGATGAAAACGCTCTGGCACTGGGAATGGTTTGTAAAGGCTAGTGACGAAGGGAGATGATATACAGAGAGGTTCTTGACAGCACCTGAATTGCGTGGCCAAGATTCTTGGTGTCGTGCATTGAAGTCTGAATATTAAGATTTAGGAAAAGCGATCTTTTTTTCTTTTTCTTATCAGATTCTCTCCCTACTTTTAATGAAACTTCATTTTGTATTTTGTTTATGTTCATTGAAGATCCTGATGTAGCTATCAGTCCTAACTTTCTTAAAACGCGCCCTCCTATGTCGGCTTTACTTGACCCACTCTCCTATTCCTGCCCTCCACCGTTGCGTGTATGAGAAGAGCCACACATGTCCAGTACCTAACCACTCCCGACAGGTTGGTGCTGCTCGTCTCCGCCTGTTATGATATGACCTACAACGCTCTGGTCACCCGCCGGCCCTCCACCGAGGTCATCTACCACGACATGGGCACTACGGGTATTCGGGTTCCCTTCATGACCGTCTGCAGTCTGTCGGGCTTCTGGAAGTCCAAGCTGAGGCGTAAGTAAAGGCTCTGTGACAGTTTTTCATGCCACAGTTGATTGTATAGATTTTCTGATTTCCGTTTTTCTTTTCGTGTTCTGTCAAACAAGCCAGTAGAACCAATAGGCCAGTCATTTCGTTTTGGTCAACATAAACAAGCAAGATGGCGCTGATTGTTGAGGAATTTGCGGCTATATTTGTGTTTATGAGACAGCTTAGAAAGGCCAGGCGTGCTAAGAAAAAAACGTATTTGGGTGCGCTCGTAGTTGGTGTGAGAGAAACTGTAAGTATATATAACATGGGTAGGTTCAGAGAACTCCTCTGAGCGATGACATTATGTATTGTACCCTTTCCTTTCTGTTGACTTCGTCGCATACTTACGATCTCTAATGTCCCGTGAAAAAAGAGAAAAAGGATGGTACTGCAAATATTCACTAAGACATTCTTCGTATTGGCGTGTCCGCAGTGGAGTGCCGTAGGGTCAGTGTGTATGTAAGTGTTCTGTCTCATCCCTTGCCACGTCCCCAGAGCACAACGTGAGCAACACCTTAGCGTCTTACCTCCTGCTGGCGGTTAGGGGCACCGACGTCATTAGCCCCTTCCTCCAGAGTGACCCCAGGCGGATGGAACTGCTCAAGGACGAGCTCAACTGCTACTTACAGAAGAACAACTTGACGCTCACACAGATGATCACCATACTGTCTCCTACGTGAGTCGAGAGAGAGAGAGAGAGAGAGAGAGAGAGAGAGAGAGAGAGAGAGAGAGAGAGAGAGAGAGAGAGAGAATCTTAAACCAAGTTGTAAGACTGATGTTGCAACAAGGTGGTGCAAGATGATGGTAGAGGAAGGTGATGTAAGAGTGGTGGTTGAGGAAAGTGGGGCAAGAGTGAGATATATGTGAGAGTGGAGCGAGATGGTGCAAGTTACCGGTGCAGGATACGAATGTTAACATTAATATCGTTTCATGATATTAGCCAAATACTTTTGGTTTTACATGAATAGAAAAAGGTATTAATTCTTTATATGTATTACTGTAGGATAAAGACTATAGATAGCCATCAGAAACTATGAAAGCAACATGTAACATGTATTGAACGCCGGGTCGTATACTTTCCTAGTTTACCCTCCAGAAGTGTTGTTTTCTGTGACTAGGTGTGAGGACGTAATTGTGGGATGCTTCAGCCCTACCAGTCAGCGGTACAGGTCTGTTTAACGACTAATGAAGCTTGTTTCATGACTAATAATCGCTGAATATATATGTAAATTGGTTTTAAATAGACTTGTTATTGATGTCAGGATAGATATGATGTGATGTTTCAGTCTTGTAATGAAAAGACTGGCTTTTGGTGATGTTAATCTTCGGAACAAATTTCTAGTTTACCTAATCCTGAGGCATTGCCATTAAACTAGTGTGTATCATTTGGCTTGTGGTCTAGTGTGGAGTGTTGCCATGAGATGTTCCAGCCCACCATCACGCCGCTGGGACTATGTTACTCCACCTTGAGGGAGGGACCTATTCTCAACCAGAGCATCGCGGGACTTATCGGCGGTCACAGGATCATCTTCGCCATCAACAACCATGAGTATATGGGTTAGTTCACTACCATATATATATATAATATATGTGTGTATGTGTGTGTTTGCCTGTGTGTTTATGATAAGGAGAGTTTCACGGTTGTTCTTGTGTGCTAGATCGGAAACAATGTTCATCTACTTGATATTTGAAATTATTTCTGATTATGTTAAGAAAATACATGTTATTCTCATTTCGTTAAGGTTAAAAGAGGCTGTCATTATGGGACCACTCTGTCCGGCAGACTACGACCCGAACGTAGTGTCACTGATCACCCTGGCGGAGGCGGGAATCCACGTCTCGCTATCCAACTTCGAGATGACGGCCAGCGTCGCCACCAACATGCAGGCCTTCCGCATCGCACCGAACACCGCCGCCTCCATTGCTCTCTCAGTCAGCATGGTAGGTGGCGGGGGCTTGGGTGGGACGGGAGGTGAGTGTGACATGAGAGAGCAGAGGAAACCAGTGATAATACCAGCTGTATGTAGAAATGAGAAGGCAATTTCTGAACACGTGTATTGTATAACAAAGGTTGGCCATCTCTCTAACAACATTTCAATGCGTCACCCACATCTTACGATGAGGTTTTAATCGTATTCGTCAGCATATTTAGTCACGTCATTCAGGCCTTTGGTAACCACTAACTGTATATACACCATAGTATCTACCTAATCCAGACTTATCTGGCACTTTGCAAACATTTGTTTCACTGAATATTCTCAGTGACGATGTATTAAACAGTTTTGGACCTCGGTGACTTTGTGTCTTTTATTGGCTGCCATATATCGCTCGGTCGTGGTGGGAGTTGTAATTGGTATCGAACCAATCGATTATCTCTTTTGCCATTGTCCCAGACTACCTCATTTTCTGTGACTTTAAGCCACAGGTGTCTGCGGTTTTCTTTTAATCCCCTGATGTGGCCACCGTGCAGCTGGACCGTACGGAGCACTATCTATCGGTGTGGCCATGGGCGACGCCCGCCTGCGTGACGGAGCAGGAGTTCTGGGGCATGGGCGAGGAGGGTCGCGCCAACACCGAGAACAACTACTACTTCTACACCTTCTACAGGACCTGTCCGCTCGCCCTCACGAACTGCTCCACCCTGGCCTTCAGGTTCACCAACGACTCCACAGGTGAGCGATCCTCAGCACCTGTGACATAGTGGCACAGGTGTTTCAGTCTTGTTTCACTACGCAACCAAACGATGCAAAGAGTAGGATAAAGTCAGTACTCTTATGCTAAAAGGTTTGTGGTATTTGATAATAAAATCCTTGCTTAATCCAAACGTCAGCATATGTAATTAACTATAAATATTACAGGATCTCTCTCTCTCTCTCTCTCTCTCTCTCTCTCTCTCTCTCTCTCTACAGTATAATCTTTATTTGATACCAAAGTATGAGGTCTTCCTTGCAGCCGAATGTATGCCCGCGGACCTCCTTCACCACAAGAACATTGAGAGCAAGATGCGGGAGTGTGTCTGGTACCACTTCCTGTTGAACAGCAGTAAGTTATTTCCAGCACATGTACCATCGTCTTGAATCTCTGGTTCTTGATCAGTCAGCAGTGTAACTTGCTTATCCTTTTGTGAGAACGTGTTAGAATACCAGTCTAATCTAAACGATGAATGATTGAACTATTGAAATGCTAGTTTCAGATCACTGGTTAGAGTCTAACTTGTGATCTTAAATTATCCTCTACATTCTAACCGTTAGACTGTAAAGGCAACAACAGCACAGCAGGGCATTCGAGCATCATTTCCTGAAAATCATTTAAATTTTTCTTCCAGCTATTGTAATAATCTTTGACAGCATTCCCTGTGCCTTCTTCACGGATTTTATGATGTAAACACCATGCTCATATCAATTGAAATTATATTCTAGATATTTAATCAACATTAAGAAAAACATAGTAATCAATATTGAGAAAAAGTCAGATTCGCAGAATATTATCGTCCTTAACAGCAATGTCCGGCAGGTGAGAACATGCTGTGTCAGTGCACGTCCATCACCCAGCAGCAGAGCTTCACTACACTCGTCAAGGAGACACTCCAGGCTCAAGAGGGTATCTCCATACTGCCCAAGTAATGCCCAGTTAATGGTAGTCTGTATTTCGAATGTCCTTATTGCACTGTCATCTGAAGTGATATTAGCAGTCTTTCCTGAACAACATAGACTGCATCGTAATCATGAGGGGAATACAGTCTCATTTGTTTTGATTTGTGATATGAAATATCACCTTGGTTTAGCAGTTCCCAACCGCCAATGTTTTTCAGCTGTGATACTGGATGTTTTGGTTGCTGTTTATGTAGCTTGCCAACTTCATCCAGTTGTTGCGCTCCATAAGGAAGTGGCCTTAACTCGTAAATTGACATCCAAAACATATCGACTTGCTCTTTGCTAACGTTCTGAAGCTTGAATCTTGTTTGCACTGAATGTCAACCAAGAAAATATTTACCATCATAACTGCCGTCAACGCGATGTCGCGTTGAAGGACATACTAACGCTTTTATTACTTTGTATTCATGATTCTTATACACACTTTACAGTAATGAAGTTTAGTTTTGTCTGCTTTTAGTTTCATATTATCTCGATTAAAGTTATTTTTCAAGGGTAGATATAGATTAATCATTGATTCTTAGGGACCATTCATATTCATGTGGTGACCATAACTTTTGCAATACTTCAAAAACTGTAGTAATGTAAACTAAAGAGACTAAACACAAAAGAAATCATCTTAGAATTAACGTCCATTATCATTTACATTTGTGTTTATGAAATATTAAGTCCTTATACCCACTACTTTATCCCCCTCATCATGGCTCGTTATTAGAGTTTGTTGTGATTACTTTTAGTCAGGAGATTTGTCCATATCGTAACACCATGCCAACCTTATCAGATGTGACCAACTTCTTCCCTTCCAGCGTGACAATGTCCATGATGAACATCTACTACACCCAGCTAGGCTACACTGAGTACAAGGAGAGAATACCCACCATTTTCACTTGGTTCAGTGAGTGAACGCCTGGTTCCGTAAGTTGGTCAATCTCGGTGAGTCATGCCCGATACAGTTAGTACCATGTGGCTCGATATGTCACATTTTACCAGCATCCATTTTTGATACAGTGCCAAATGTATATGTGTATTTTCTATATAATGTCTCGTTAAGGTGAGAGGTGACGGCTGGGAATTTTGAGTGAAACTAACATGCGGATGTGTCACAACAGGCGACCTGGGTGGGCAGATGGCCCTGTTCCTGGGGGCGTCGTTCATCACGCTGGTGGAGCTTTTCTTCACGGCCTTCCAGGTCTTGAGGGCATCTCTCTCCAGGACCTTCAGAACCATCTACCACAAGGACAAAAATCACATCCACACGCCGGATCAACAGCCAGCCTAGCCTTCTCTCGGCTTAGACCACTACTTAGTCCCAACACCCAGCCCTAGACTACCATCGAACCTTGGACGACCATTCTGTCTGGAGTCCACCATCCATACTATAAAATCTCGTTGACCTCCATGTATGCAATATAAAATCATCTATCTTTAACTACCATACTGGCAAGAATGTAAAATATCTTTGACTACCACATAGGCAAGAGCATCCATCCTAGCATATCTTTGCCCACCATGATAAGCAAGAATATTATGAAAGCATCTACCTTTAACCACCATATAGGCAAGAACATTCATCTAGCCTAGCTGATCTAGCAACAGCAAAGACCACCGCGAAGCCAAGACCATCATCTAAACTACATCTCCTGCTGGGTTTGTTTTTCAAGATAAATCATAGCTATTTAAACCTTTGATATCTGAGTTCATATATCTATCTATCTATCTATCTATCTATCTATATATTTTTTTTCTTTTAAACTATTCGCCATTTCCCGCGTTAGCGAGGTAGCGTTAAGAACAGAGGACTGGGCCTTTTTTAGAATATCCTCACCTGGCCCCCTCTGTTCCTTCTTTTGGAAAATTAAAAAGAAAAAAAAAAAGCGAGAGGGGAGGATTTCCAGCCCCCCGCTCCCTCCCCTTTTAATCGCCTTCTACGACACGCAGGGAATACGTGGGAAGTTTTCTTAATCCCCTGTCCCAAGGGATAAATATATATATATATATATATATATATATATATATATATATATATATATATATATATATAGTTCCCCTTAAATATTTTCTTAGTATATCGCTCTATAAATTCTCATCCAAACCTACTATCTAATGAAATATGACCATTGATTATTTTAATGCTGCTCTCTATCATAATTTTCTGCCATGTTATCATTCCTCGGACAGAATATCTATTTTTTTTTTTTAATACGGTATATATTGTACTTTGGTTATGGAAAAATTGTTTACCTGTGGAGTCTAGTAATTCTTGGGTGACAGGTGATAGGCGGGTGGCTCGGGGGGTTGTGGCGTTGGGTCCGGCTAGGCTGGACTTCAGAGAGAGTGTGTTGACTTGGCGGTGGCACCTCGACACCTGCTCAAACAGTCATGCGTCAAGTGGAGTAATGTTGTTAGCAAAGGTTGTCAGGTGGCCGCGTTTAGTGCTGTTTTACCGCTCCCCTCCTTCCGACCACCACCTCCTCTTTCTCTTTAGTCTTGCCTGTTTCTCGTTTTCGCATTTGTCAGACTCTAGCCATTCTTTCCCATTTGCTGTCCTCACGTTTATCAGGTGGGCTGTATACCCACCTCCGTCCTTAATTACCCATTTACCCGCCACCTGCCTTACTACCCACTGGCATTCTTCCCTTCCACATCTTATCGTTACACAGATGCTGAAGGAAACAAGAAGTCCCACAAGTACGTTTGTTCCACATTGACTCGAGAGGTGTTTGTCTGGCCAGTAAGCTGGCTGCACTAACTACTGTCATCACAGCTGTTAGCCCCATAATGATTTCAGTCCCAGTCTCGGTAACTATAACCATCTCGGCCAGTGGCCAGCATTGTCAAAGCAATTGTTTAAACTGATTTCTAAGGTCCTGGAAACCTTACCTCAATATCCTTATAATTTGCTGTATAACGTTAGTTTCGTTTTTTTTTTTTTTTTCTACCCGCGTCAGAAGTATTAACTTAAAAGCAGAATATACTAACTGCTTACGCATTGTCAGAAAAGCCAGATATAATAGAAATGACAAAAAATAACTAAATACAGCAGAAAAAAAACTATAATGGAATTAAAAGATTCTAGGATATAAAGTTTACAATGGAGACTACTTACATAATGCATGTGGCAGAGATATATTTTATTGTTGCCAAAGAGAATCGGGTTACATGAGACTGATATTGACGTAAACGACTAGCTGTAAATATAGTTGAGAACAAGACAAATAATTATTGAAAAAGTAGATAGACCCAAGAAACATTGTAGAGAAAATTTTACTTCATAAAACTGTCCATTTTAACAAAAAAGTAGTAATTGTGATTTCTCAGCGAGTGACCACAAGGGAAACAGACTAATCGATGCTTGTCTTCTGCGATTCTTCGCGGAAGGGGGGAAAAAAGCAGGGAAGGAAATGCCAGGTTAAATGACTAAAGTAATTAGAGATTTGATTAGAAATAAAAGAACTGCATACAAGAAATTTAAAATAAATGAGTTGCACAAAAATATAAAAAGCCAAACGAATGAAGACTTTAAGGATTCACATTTAGACATATTGATGCCATAGGTGGAAATATGGCAAATGGACTTCAGTATAGACAAGTGCAATTTCATTAGCTGAAACAGAATTTTCGGTGCGCTGTCAAGTAAAAAAACAAACTCGGAGTGATCATCAGATTTACCTAATATATGCAAAGTAGTACCTAGTGCATAGGCTATTAGGGAATACATTGTATCATAAATTGAATTATAACTTGAAAAGCAAAGACACTACTTGTTTTTTATAACTCACTTCAAACCAAGCTAAGAATCCACTCCAATTACGGTTAACTTCCTCAAAGGTAAAGTAGAACTACAAATAGATACAAAGAAGAGCAACAAAACTACTTTTGTCGTCAGTTACAAGCTTTATGGGAAAAGATTGGAGATCAAAAATTATTTTCTATAGGAGAGTTTTGATTTTGAAGAAACAGCCATAAGTTTTAAAAGTACATAATTCGATATGCTACTAAAAAAAATATCACAAGGAATAACGATACAATGGCCAGACATACAGCATGAAGTTAAAGAGATGTAATACAAACGGGCTTTTTTTCAGCTCGAGTTTTACCACCAGATGAAAAGGCAAGATTATGAATACATTTGAATTACGGTTAGACAAATACTTTAGTGACATCTTTCAGTGAATAAGTCAATTGAAGAATGGCTACACAGTATGAGCGTATGCTCTTCACACTTTATCATATTAGAATCTATAATAGATCATGCCTGAAATGTACGACAGCTGAAAATGTATCAGATTCTGTTTTCCATTCATCATTTCCTGAAAGTATTTCTCCCTCAGTATACTCTGTACTTCGTGGTGCACCCCCTTATCGCTAGCCTACTCGCTGACGTGCACAGGGAGCAGAGTAGAAGAAAGCCTTTTGCTTTACTGTCCATTCATCTGTAAAGGAATGCATGACTACTTGTTTTCCAGCGGACAAGCTCTTCATCGATCAAGCCCTCTGTTCTCTTGCTCTTCCATGTGCTGCCATTACTCTACTTCAGCAGATAGCCTCAATCACAGACCATTAAGTTACCTGGCTTTCGTATCTACATATCAGATCATTAGGTCTAACGCCATCCGTCCTTGCCATGTATCCACGAGCACGGTGGGAGAGTAAGTGGTCTACGAGCCAGCTCGGGACCAGGTTGTCAGTGTACCGGGCACGGTCGTGTATTGTGGGGGTGTTCTCTCCTGCTCCTTGTCCCCAGTCACGTTCGGGAGGCCGGTAGCAGCTCTTTCAGTGACCGTATGTCCTGTGTGCTGCAAGGGATATAGTAAGCGGAGATGGTGCTTGTGGCTTATTAAACTGGTGGTATAAATAATTTAAAGTCATGTTATAAAGGCATTGATTTACAGGAATACTTCATAACAGTGTCATGAAGCGTAAGTATTGCAGATGGATTTGTGTTGGCACTCATGAGAAGTTAAGTTACATGACTGGGTTGGTGAGTCGTTCAGTACAAACATTTATGTTGTACTCGCATTCGGTTGAATGACGTTTCGAGCTTTCCTCTCTCTCTCTCTCTCTCTCTCTCTCTCTCTCTCTCTCTCTCTCTCTCTCTCTCTCAAGTATTTGGAAAGATCGGGTCATGAAATGGATTATAATGTGTATAGAAAACTAGAAGAAAGCTCCTTAAGTTGAGGGGAACAAAACGGCTAAGATTACTGTGTATACTAAAGATTATTTTATTATTACAGGAGGGGACTACAGAGGAAGGGATGGGAAGCAGACGAGGTCTCCTCCGTAAGCTTCGGGTCACGAGAAGGTTGAAAGTTGGTAGGAGTGGAGGAACTTGCACGATGCTCCGCGAGTCTGTCCGTGACTACCTCCGGACCGTGATCATTGCCGTCGTGGGACACCGGTCGGCTGATGATACCAGGTGGGTTGGAACGTGGCCCCGCTCCTGAAGGAATTGATATGAATCGATTATTTTTAGAGATATTCTCCATTGATATCCGAAAGATACGTAAACACCAGGTTTCTGCTTGTCACAATTGGGGGGGTCTGTTTCATAGATGACCTGCTCTAAAAAATCTCGTATATTTCTTGTGCAAAATCACTTAGCACCTGCTTGCTCTGGGTGAACACTTTACTAACAGGTCATCGCGGGTGTTCAGCAAGCGTTCGTCCCAAGAGTCGATGGAGGAAGAAGGAGAGCGGCGAGGCACCGAGGGGCACGACAGAAGATCCGCAGACGGCCAGCCTAGCCCCAGGGAACCGGCCACCACAACCTTCTGCTTCGACCCGCTCGCCGTCACCGTCGCCCTCGCTTCATTCCTTGGTGTTGTAAGTTATTTTTTCATCGTATAATCGTGTGCCTTTTATAGTTTGGGGGTAAAAGGTTGTTTTCTGAATAATAAAGATGTGTGAATTCAAAACATCACGCTAATCTCCATCATGCTGGTAGCAACTCTCAAATTTCGGAGGAATGAAAATGCCTACCAAATTACATACGGCTGAGAAAATAGATGCATTTAGTTCAAAATAATATTTTTTCACGGCATATCACAATATGGAAATTCTTCACTCAGTATGGTGTATGAGTTGTTTAATGAGTTTCTTCTAAGTTCCCACAATATCGTAAAACAGGCCACATAACGACTGTCATGGATGGAGTTTTGGGAAAGATAAAAATCGTGTTTTCAGTTTCCTAGTCATTTATTGGTCATAGATTCGACCAACATTTTTCATGACAAATGTCAAGTTTAATGTAGTTGAATACCACAGTTATCTAGTATCATAAAAGTAACCATCTATCAACAGAAAAATAAAATTTTGTGTGCTATTAAAGAATTGGATCTACTATATGTGTAGTTAATTCGTACATATAATCAGAGCATTCCTTTCACAATTAGCAGGAGTTACATACATAATAATGATGTGTACTCAGTTTGATGGTAAATTATCATTCCACCCGTCAATCCTTAAATTTAGTAGGTATAACTAAGGCTTATGGTTATGATATGCACCATTTAAGGTTCTTGAAAAGCATAGCTGAGAGGTCTTTGAGTTTGCAGTTTTCTGGACTGTGACACTGTTTCCAGTTGTTAGTTTCCGTCCGGTGTCATGATGGTTAGATGTGTATCATATTTCTGTCAGATACCCGTGGGTCGAGGACTGGCCGCGCCGGGAACCTGGTGTGAGGTTAGAACGATTGCCTCAGCCACTGTGGGCATACTCAGCCTTACCACTCTCATCGTTGTCTTTGGTCGTAAGTATAGTATTTATGGCAAGACTGCTTACCCAAAGATGATGCAGTCTTTTATGATTTAGAATGATTTAAAGTATTATATCTATTAGTCGTGTGTTGTTGAGATTAGGAAAAGTTGGCGCAGTGATTAAAAACGGTCATTCCTGAAATTTTCTAATAAATGATGATTACCATGAAAACGTTGTATGATCCTTTACTAATGGAATATGCAAAGTTATAGGATATTTTGTACATTTCATTAATTATAATCATGCGAATTCAGGCCAAGAACCAACTAGATCCTTATCCACCACCGTGTATATAGCTCACTAAAATCCATGCTGTCGTGCTTTTTGAAAAGAACCTTACACCAGATGCAACGTATATCAAATTCTAATCAAATCAAGTTAACCTGCTGTAATCGAGATCAATTTTTTTGGATTGCAAATAACCTTAGAAGAATTCAAGAATAACTTGGTTTTATTTAGCTGCTCCATCAGAAGTATCAGACGGCTAGTTACAGTGTCCCTTCTTGTTTCTTGGCTTGTTGATGTAGAGGAGCTGCTGGAGGGCCCTTCCATGCAAGAATATACAACGATACAGCGGTTGGCAGAGTTGATGTACATCTGCGTCAATGTGTTCATCGTCGCTCTTCTGATGGCTCACTTGTGGCGCCGTGGAGCACGCCTTCTCAGGTTGGCATTTATTCCGCCTGTCTCCTACTTAGTTGTTCATTTCCTGATGGCACTTTAATATTTCTTGACTCTTGATTTCCTTAGTTTTTTCATGTGTCCTCTGGTTGAGTGTCTCCGTCCAAATGTCTGAGTACGTAGAGTAGGGCTTGTCTGCTTTGGTGTCGGAGTGAAATAAGGCATCCGAGAATGATAAAGGACAACTCGTGGAAATGAACATTATACTTGTATTTTATGAAGGTTTGGTTATAGAGTGAAAAACGGAGTTTCAAGATGGTTATGCTGTATGGAAATCCCGGATTTAGGAATGTACTGAGTTTAATGGAAGGAAGGGGGGTAGACACGAGTGGTAGGACAAAATGATGGAGGTTCAGGAGGTGGAAGTATGTTTGGGAATGTCTAAGGGAAATAACTGTGAAGGGTCTAAGGGAAATAACTGTGAAGGAAGGGGGTATTGGGGGGAGAAAACTGTACTTTCATTTATCTTGATCTGATTTTTGTCAGCCATATAAAATTCCTTGAGCATGACGGTACAACCTTTGAACACAACGGCACTACCCTTGATTATGATGGCTTAGTCTTTCACCTGACTCTTAAGGAATCAGTCAAAGGAAAACCCAAGCGTTGTACCGCCTGGAACGTGTCCTAAGTTTGAAGTAATGTACCCGACAGCCTAGTGTTTGAAGCGGGCTGTGGGGTGAGCTGCGGCGCCGGGTGGTGGGGCCAGGCGGCTGCTTTACTTGTGCCGCCGCTGATTCAGGCCACCTTCTACGGCCGCTG
The DNA here is from genome assembly GCF_036320965.1 of Panulirus ornatus. Classification (NCBI taxonomy): domain Eukaryota; kingdom Metazoa; phylum Arthropoda; class Malacostraca; order Decapoda; family Palinuridae; genus Panulirus; species Panulirus ornatus. Next base: position 2,907,032 of record NC_092243.1, on the reverse strand, counting down.
GTACGTCATCGAACTGCATCGCTCCAACATCCCACTAACTGTGCAGGTACGCAGATCCCGCCAGTAGTGGGTTAAATTTACTCGTATATATTTCACTGAGATTAACCATGATCTATGATTAATCTGGAGAAGCGTAGCTGTGGATTCCACAGTCGTCAAAACGTCTACAGTTTCTAACTTGTAACAGTATAACTTCCTTTGATATATAATTGTAAATGGATTCTCGTAGTCTCGAGATACTACAGTAAAAACCCTATATGTCGGATTATAGTGATATAGATAGGAATTATGCTTACTGTGTTTTGTTTGTGATTGCTGATTCAATATGAAACATATCATTGATGAGTAAGATGCTGTTGAGTGACTGGTTATCGACACTGATTCTTGGTTGTTGAAGCTGTTGACTGGTTGTCGACTTTCTTGACTGGTTGTTGACCCTGTTGACTGGCTGTCGACTCTCTTTACTGGTTGTCGACGCTGTTGACTGGTTGTCGACTTTCTTCACTGGTTGTCGACCCTGTTGACTGGCTGTCGACATGGGCAACTGATTATCCGCTCTGCTTTAGGCTGTGTTCGTGGCGGCCTTTTCTTGGGCGCAGGTGTTGGCGGCCGTGCCCTTTCTGTTCCACCTGCTGGTCTCCAGTCGTGTCACCGCTCGCTTCGCCGCCCTGGACCACGCCCTTGGACACGCCCTTCCCACGCCTCACAGCCATGATGTCCTTGCCTTCGAACACGCCCTCCTCATGCCCGACGGTCGGGTGACGTCACAAAACCATCCTCAGCGATGGTTCACAACAGTGCACCCTGGTTATCAGCCTATGGCTAAAGGTCTTCTCCATAACTCCACGACAGACGATAAGCCGATTTATACGACCAGATTAAACCAAGAATGTGCAGGGGACAGCGGTGGCAACAGGCAGCGGGGATCGATGGGTGCCCGTAAGCGGGACGACGTCCTCCTTCAGTTCGCAAGCGAGCATCAGCGCCTGCGCGACGTATACAGCCAGCTGAGCGACGTGTTGGGTCCTGCCGTCCTCTTCTCCCACCTATTCTTCGTCTACACCATCATCATGGCTGTTTTCACCCTCGTCTTCAACTTCGAGGTTAGCATTGTGACTATTGTATTTCTGTTAAAGAATCAGTCGTTGTACATTTATCAAAGACTCAGTCGTATTATATCAAAGAATCATTGATTGTATTTCTATAAAAGATCAGGAGTTATATTTCTGTCAGAGACTATCGCTGTTTTTCTGTCAAAGACTGAATAGCGTATGAGAGTAATGATGTTTTGTAAACCTCAGAGACAAAGCCAAATGTCAATCACGTAGCATCAGAAAGTGTATGTAAACTTGCTGCTCGTATTTAATATTAGACTTTGTTGATGAGAGAGCTACAAATACCGACCGTATGTGGTTCATTTTTGGAGGTTGTTAACTCGTAGCTTTCTTTGGACCCGAAAAATGCCCACTAAATTCACAGACGATTTGAGGTTTGTTTATCAATGGGTTCTTCTATATAGAACCAAAATTAGATATATCTTTCCATTTATATTTGATGGCTTTGACTGGTGTCTGATATTCAGAAAAAGTGGAAACATGGCGGTGTTCAGGTTAGCTAAGATTGCTTTACCAAATATAAGACATCTCGACGTCGCTGGCTGTCTGTCATGTTCAGGATCAGAAGGGCAGTCTGCTTTCTTAGGCTATTCTGTCTTCCTCTGGAGGGAGGCCATGTTGATTTTACTTTCTCCTTTTTCATTCTTTCCATTAGCACAACTCGGAAGGATCAGGTCAAAGGGCAGTGGTCCCGAGGGTATAGTAAAAATGAGTTAATATTTGCTGAAATGAAAATGCATTTTGAGAAGCAAAGATGCATTTGCTCGGGGATCGGCATACTACTACATTCGCTGGAGAATGTTGGCGTTTCTTATTCGTGATTTTTTCCTCGGTCTCTCAACCTGATGTACATGTGAGCCGGGCATACACGAGCTGTATATTGCAGGCGTTTTGGTGTACATTTTGCGCGGTATAACTGATATCTTGTGAACGTGAAATATTTATTCCTATGTATGAAAAACATTGCTTTATGTTACTTTACTAACCTTGCGCTCAGCTTGATGAATCCACTTCACTGGTGAGACAATCTTGACCCACAATAACCTAACATCGTCAACATGAGGTACAGATGTACCTTGCCGAGTTAGAATAGAAGGATCTAATGGTATCATTAGATCATGGGGAAGGAGGGAACTGTACAATCGTGAGACGCCGTCTCTTGAACCTTTCTTTGTTGTCACACAATTTTATTCAAACTTCTGTGCCAGCAGTACGCGACTGGCTGCTGACTCCCATAGTTTCTGTTAAGACTGGCCACCCGAGTGTTAACCAGTGCGATACTTCCTTTCTTTTGTGCAACGAAGCTGTGGAATTCTCTTCCAACTTATTTTTCTTTCTTTAACCTTTCCTGTTATAAGAGCCAAGTTTACAAACACCCGAGGAGTGAAGATGAGCCTTTCATTCAATTTGTGTCCTACACTATTTTACCTTTCACCCGAGATGGTCTTGACTGGAAGGGTGTGATCAATGTATTAACCGCAAGAGAGCTTACATTTGTCTTACCCCGTCTTTTAATATTGTATGCACACACACACACACACACACACACACACACACACACACACACACACACACACACACACAGGTAGCCATTTATCGACCCATCCCTGGGGGAAGACAAACAACTGGGTCGACTCTAAGTTGGCTGCTCTGTCCGAGATTCGAACTTAGGCCTTATTAATGAGTATGTTTATGTGTGTGTGTGTGTGTGTGTGTGTGTGTGTGTGTGTGTGTGTGTGGTGGGTGTACTGAGGATACACACACGAGGCAGTAATGTTCCTCTGGTACAGATGATGGTGGCCAGCGATGTGATGCTCCTGGTGGGGATCGCCTTCTCTTGCCTGACCACTCCGGCGGCGCTCTTCCTCTCCGGCGCAGCCGCCGACCGCCTCACCCACCAGGTACGTCATAAGGTATACGTCGCCACGGCTGCTCACGTTCTCATGCTTATCCCTTTGTGCTCGGCGGTACGACCTTCAGCTCCGATGGTGTCGGCATCATACACGAGAGTCGTACCACCGCGCTAAAGGGTCGTATGGTCGTGCTCAGGTGGTTCAAGAACATCACGCAAGCAACTCTCCGTTGTATCAATGCAGAAGCAACTGTCACTTCTTGAAGAATCAAGAAACAGGACGTTTTCAAAACGCCACTAGCCATATACCTATGTATTGCCACTTTTTTTTTTCTACACATGGCTTTATATTTTTGTTTTCCTATAATCTAACTTTTCTCTCACCTTCACGAAATGCCAGCTTGATCCTCCAGACAGTGACTTTAGCTGATTCAAGACATGAACCTGTCTACCTCATCTGGATATTTACTATAGATTTATCAAGCCAAATATAAAATGATGAATTTTGCTGTAGAGAGAGAGAAAAAACAACTAAAGGTAATGTTTATTATTTGCAGTTTCAGTATTTGTAGAAAAGTTCGAAGAAATGTTTGTAAAGCGACTGACTGTATTGTGCAGGTGGTGTTGGCAGTAAGGCTGACTCCGGCTAACAACAGTAAATGTACAGTTGTGCACCACTTTATTTACTTGGGGTGTGGACGTCGGCACAACACCTAGGCCACTGTGGGAGGGACGACTCCTATGACAATAATATATCTCCCATCGTGAGATCACTTTGGGAATGTTCCGTATCATAACATCATGTTTCCCCACACAGGCTAGTGCACACCTTCCCCGCCTGGTTCTCCTCTGCAGCCACGGCTGGAGTCATGCAGGCAACCCACAGGTGAGAGGTGGCCACAGAGTGCAGGGAACTGTTGGTATACAGAGGGTGAGGTTGGTGTATGGGGGCCGAGGTTGATGTATGGGGGCTGAGATTGGTGTATGGGGTCTTTGAGGTTGGTGTATAGGGACTGAGGTTGGTGTATGGAGGCTGAGGTTGGTACAGGAAGGGTGGTGAGGTTGGGATTGTAGAGTTATTGTGTGGAATATGGAGTTATGTGTGATTTTAAGGAGAGTGTTATGTAGGGTGGTGTGTGTGGAGGGAGAGGTTAGCTTATTGAGGCTAGGGTGTGGTGGACGTAGAGTACGGAGGGTTGGAGGCATTTGTATGTGATGGAACTGAAGTGTTTGTGGTAGGAAAGTGGAAGATGTTGAGGGAAGGATGGAGCATGGGATCTTGTGTTGGAGATATGTTGGTGTATGGAGGGCGAGGGATAAGTTGGTGAGAGGGAAGTGGTGTGTATAAAGGAGGAGAGGCTGTATGTTTGGGTACAGTTGGGCAGGGATCTCAAACATGTCTCATACAAAGATGTTCTTCAGAATTATAAATCTAAGGAGAAATGAACCCACCCTAATTTGTGCTGATGGATCTTTTTAATTCTTATTTAGCGCGAATGATGTTCACTTAATGGCAACCCTCTTAGGCGTGGCAGAGGTAGACTAGGTTTGTGCTTAAGGTGTGTATATGTGCGTTGCAGGAGGTGGGCGTGGTGCTGGCAGCAACGAGCAGACCCGTACAGTTCTCAGTGTGCGGCCTCTACACCCTGGGTCGTGCTAACCTCCCAGCCGTACGTACTCAATAGTTGGAAACACTTGGACCGGGAGATACAAATTTCTCTCTTCTTCCACCTACTAGCTCAAGTTAATTTATTATTCAAAACATCTGTACTTCTCTGTGATTGTATTCATGTGATTAGGGCCCAAATTATCAAGGCCAATATCATCTATTATCATTATATAGTAGAATGGGGACCCCTCAGGCACGTAGTGTTAACCAGGCCCTTGATACGAGTCCTCAACCATCTCTAAAGATGCTCTTAACCCAACGCAGATATGCGCACATAAACGCAAAAACGCACTTTTTCTTTCTGTGTTTATTAGTCTGTCCTCTTTCCCTGACCATTTCAAGGCGCGTAACTGATGTCACTGATTTTATGTTCCAGATTGTCCAGGCTGTCACCTCGTATCTGGTAATCCTCCTCCAGTTTTACTTCTCGGAGTTATATAAGTAGTTATGCAAGAGATGTTCGACTCGAAGATGTACATAAGGAACAGTACTTTGAGAGAGAGAGAGAGAGAGAGAGAGAGAGAGAGAGAGAGAGAGAGAGAGAGAGAGAGAGAGAGAGAGAGAGAGAGAGAGAGTTCTAAACAAAGTAGAGTTCTCGAGAGGACCAGTACCAAATAGATATAAGTGGTGCTGAGAGAAAAAGTAATGTCTGCTTTTCGAAGTACGTGAACAGCTCTTGAAAGGGAATCTTATATACCATTGCTGTTCGTAAACACAATATAGTGAACATCTGAATATAATTGTATTTGTTATTAAGGATTTTGTAGCCTAATTCAGTGTTTCATTTTGTGGCATTCTTCCTTTCTAATTCAGTGCCTCTTTTTGATGCACTCTTAATTTTGTGCTTCACATAATTACTTATTAAATACTAGTCTGCTCTGATATAGCATGATACAGTAACTTAGAGCTTGTCAGTGTATACAAAGGTCATAGATAAAGCAGGAGTATTTTGATAAATTCCTGTATTCATTACTATTGTAAAATCCAACACAGCTCTGAAATAAAATATCACTTCGATGACATTGTATTTATATCCTCAGTAATTGCAGAAGCTTTCTCCACAATTTTATCAGTACTTGACATTGCAAATATTTTCATTTTACCTCTCCTACATATACATACTGCTCCACCTGAACCACACTAAACAGTTAACGTAAAGCAATTTGCATCAACCGTAACTTGAGCGACGCTGACACCGTCCTGCATCTGATTTACTTGACGCTCATAGCAGTTCACCGAAGTATAATATGAAACCTTGCTCTAGAATATTAATAAAATTTCCAAGGAAAGGTTACGATACAAAAAAATTAAGGATAAAAACTTCCAGCAGCCAAGAAGACAATCACGGACAGAATCTGGGACATTATATATATATATATATATATATATATATATATATATATATATATATATATATATATATATATATATATATATATATAAGCCTGAGAAATGGGTCATCAGCTAACATGGCTCTCCTCTATATCAATTTCTTGAAGAGGAGTCTGGCATACGGACAACATCCCAATCTCCAAACCAAAGAATGCGGACAAAATAATTTCCTAGCTATCTTGTACTATACAAATATAGCTCTATAAAGAATATTCAACAGACTTAAATGTAACACTGGAACTGGTTATCCCAACACATTGCTTGCATACGGGTAAATCCGTGGATTCGCGGATTCTTGCATATTAGTGAATCCGTGAGTTCGTGGATTCACAAAAACTGAATACATTCACTGAGCTTCGCTCCCCAACACCTGAGTACCTGGGAGCAACGCTGCAGAACGCAAGTTAGAGTGCAGACATTGTGGGCCACGAAAGGTAAGTCATTATTTGTCATTCCATAATATATCCCAACAGTTAAGAAGCAATGTACAAAGTGTGAGGGACGATGGTGTAAGCGGCAAAATTCGTTGTGACGAAATTTCGCACCGATAATATATATATATATATATATATATATATATATATATATATATATATATATATATATATATATATATATATATATATATAGTCGGTATTGTGTGAACATTCAGGATGAAATTGGTTTATTACATTTTCCCCGCTAACGTAAAACTGCTTCAGTACTTCTTTAGTATAAGAAGAAATGATCGAAAAAAATAATCTACAAAGCCACATTTGGGTCATTTGAATATTGAAATGATGGTTAGGCCATACTTTTGATTTGTCATTTGTTATAATGAGGCAAATGGGACAGTCTATCGTCAGGAGACAACAGTTGTTAAGAACTATTAAGCTATTTCATGCCAGTTGCATTATATCTTTTCATTTTCCACAATTAGTATCAGAAAATGTTCACATAGAATCTACGGTGGCTGAATTTGATGATTCTTTGCGCATTTGAATCTTTCGAGTGAAGTTATATTTTCTCTTGGGACCAATGTCAATCAGTGAAGGTTATTAAAGACTTTTTTGTATTGCAATACTGCCTTCTGAATACACTGCAGGATCGATATCCATCATAAAGTCCCATAAATCTCATAGATACGATAATCATATATATATATATATATATATATATATATATATATATATATATATATATATATATATATATATATATTGTGAAACCCGCTTTAAAAATAATTTTCATACTTTATTTGCAATCCTCGGTAAAATACAAATACATCTATAAACTCTAGATGTAGTTTTTTCTGAAAACATTATCATCTAAGTGGTACGGTCAACACATATTTATCAACACATTTTATAATAACCTTCGGAAAGGATTATCATTCTCAATTTTCTAGTAGCCTCGTTAATTCTATATTTTTCTCTGAGATTACATCTATTGTGCTCCTAATTGATGAATAATGGGGTGGATGAGGTTGGAATTTCTTGAGTGTGTGAATCCGCCGTAAAATCCGGCCACCAAGCGACATTTTGGCGCGCACTTCCAGCTGATTTCTGTTTGTTTACTAGTAACACTGTGGTAGGGTTTAAGGTTTTATGTATTTTTCATTGAGTGTCATGCAAAATGGTGCTTCAGAATTCGGGAAAGTTTCGATCTGACAAGTTTGAGAAAAAGAAAGATGGGGAAACAAGGTAAGTATTGTTCTACTAAGTAATTAAACCCAAACATGTTCTGATGATTTTTCGTCCTGAGTGTTTGTATGGTTACAAGTAATACTTAGTAACTTGATAGCTTACTGTTATGGAATCTTAATGAAATAATACGGTATGAGGTTTAGGAATTTACAGTAACTGTATATGGTGTGCGAAGTCAATAAAATGTGCATCCGTCTTTATGACATTTACTGAAGTTACTTTTTTTAGGATAGTTTTAGCTGCATCAGGAATGAATAAAAAGAATTGCCTGGTTCGCATTAGAATGAGTCATCCAGAGGTTTAGTCTTAAATGACTTCAGTTACATGGACTTTTTAGCAAATTGCCTCAATAGGCCGTGAATAACCGTTCCATATTAACTTGCTGGAGATTAAATGATATGCATACACATAATGCTCTATGCATACACATGCTGTCATATGCTTACATATAGTGTCACATGCATACATGTGGTGTCATATGCATACATGTGGATGATTTGTGTGAAACTTTTTTGCAATGAAGACAGTCATTGCTCGAACTCCAACCTCTGATCTCTCAGAATTGTAATATTTTTATATAATTGCTGTGGTTTGTTTGCTTCTATTTTATAACCCAACAGAGTAGTGCAATTAGGCCTTTTATAAATGTTACCTAGGCACCTAATACAGCCTTTTGGTATTATGTAGCCACCTACTTTCAACAGCTAATTATACCACAGACTCCAGCTGACTTTTCTTTGTATCTTGTGTTGATAATGATTTAATGAATGATATTTGCAAAAGACTTTCTTTTTCTTTCTTTTTAAAAGCCAATTAATTGATACTCTACAAGGTTTTTTGTGCTTTATTACCATGCAGTGTTCAGGATGATGGTGGCTCTGACAGACGCCTTCAGCAGAGTTTAGAAAATGATGCCATTGACGCTAAATATGGCTTTAATCGATACAAAGAATCCCAAGAGATTGTTGGATGGCTACTTAACATGCACCCAGTAAGTCGCCACACAGTAGTTTGTAATTTCCATCACTGGACATACTTGCAACTAATTATTGATCCAGGATGTCAAGGTTGAGAACTAATATATATATATATATGTGGAATACCGGGGTTGACATGCTGTCAATGGATTGAACCAGGGCATGTGAGCATCTGGGGGTAAACCGTGGAAAGTTTTGTGGAGCCTGGATCTGGTAAGGGAGCTGTGGTTTCGGTGCATTATACATGACACCTAGAGACTGAGTGTGAATGAATGTGGCCTTTGTTGTCTTTTCCCTAGTGTTACCTCGCGCACATGCGGGGGGAGGTGTTTGTCATTTAATGTGTGGCGGGGTGGCGACAGGAATGAATAAGGGCAGACAGTATGAATTATGTACATGTGTATATATGTATGTGTGTGTATATATGTGTGTATGTTGAGATGTATAGGTATGTATTTGTGCGTGTGTGGACGTCTATGTATATACATGTGTATGTAGGTGGATTGGGCCATTCATTCGTCTGTTTCCTTGTGCTACCTCGCTAACGTGGGCGACAGTGACAAAGTATGATAAATAAAAAAAAGTATGAATATATATATATATATATATATATATATATATCTTTCTTTCTTTTCTTTTAAACTATTCGCCATTTCCCGCGTTAGCGAGGTAGCGTTAAGAACAGAGGACTGGGCCTTTTTTGGAATATCCTCACCTGGCCCCCTCTGTTCCTTCTTTTGGAAAATTAAAAAAAAAAAACGAGAGGGGAGGATTTCCAGCCCCCCGCTCCCTCCCCTTTTAGTCGCCTTCTACGACACGCAGGGAATACGTGGGAAGTATTCTTAATCCCCTATCCCCAGGGATAATATATATATATATATATATATATATATATATATATATATATATATATATAATGAATGTAGCCTTTGTTGTCTTTTTCCTAGTGTTACCTCGCGCACATGCGGGGGGAGGTGTTTGTCATTTCATGTGTCATTTCATGTGTCATTTTTTTTTAAACTATTCGCCATCTCCCGCGTTAGCGAGGTAGCGTTAAGAACAGAGGACTGGGCCTTTGAGGGAATATCCTCACCTGGCCCCCTCTGTTCCTTCTTTTGGGAAAAAAAATATATATATATATATATATATATATATATATATATATATATATATATATATATATATATATATATTTTTTTTTTTTTTTTTTTCATTAATTTTTTTATTTTTCTTTGTCGCTGTCTCCTGCATTTGCGAGGTAGCGCAAGGAAACAGACGAAAGAAGTGGCCCAACCCACCCCCATACACAATGTATATACATACACGTCCACACACGCAAATATACATACCTATACATCTCAATGTACACATATATATACACACACACAGACACATACATATATACCCATGCACACAATTCACACTGTCTGCCTTTATTCATTCCCATCGCCACCTCGCCACACATGGAATACCATTCCCCTCCCCCTCATGTGAGCGAGGTAGCGCTAGGAAAAGACAACAAAGGCCCCATTCGTTCACACTCAGTCTCTAGCTGTCATGCAATAATGCCCGAAACCACAGCTCCCTTTCCACATCCAGGCCCCACACAACTTTCCATGGTTTACCCCAGACACTTCACATGCCCTGAATCAATCCACTGACAGCAAGTCAACCCCGGTATACCACATAATAATATATATATATATATATATATATATATATATATATATATATATATATATATATAATATATATATATATATATATTTTTTTTTTTTTGCTTTGTCGCTGTCTCCCGTGTTTGCGAGGTAGCGCAAGGAAACAGACGGAAGAAATGGCCCAACCCACCCCCAAACACATGTATATACATACGTCCACACACGCAAATATACATACCTACACAGCTTTCCATGGTTTACCCCGAGACGCTTCACATGCCCTGATTCAATCCACTGACAGCACGTCAACCCCGGTATACCACATCGCTCCAATTCACTCTATTCCTTGCCCTCCTTTCACCCTCCTGCATGTTCAGGCCCCGATCACACAAAATCTTTTTCACTCCATCTTTCCACCTCCAATTTGGTCTCCCTCTTCTCCTCGTTCCCTCCACCTCCGACACATATATCCTCTTGGTCAATCTTTCCTCACTCATTCTCTCCATGTGCCCAAACCATTTCAAAACACCCTCTTCTGCTCTCTCAACCACGCTCTTTTTATTTCCACACATCTCTCTTACCCTTATGTTACTTACTCGATCAAACCACCTCACACCACCCATTGTCCTCAAACATCTCATTTCCAGCACATCCATCCTCCTGCGCACCACTCTATCCATAGCCCACGCCTCGCAACCATACAACATTGTTGGAACCACTATTCCTTCAAACATACCCATTTTTGCTTTCCTAGATAATGTTCTCGACTTCCACACATTCTTCAAGGCTCCCAGAATTTTCGCCCCCTCCCCCATCCTATGATCCACTTCCGCTTCCATGGTTCCATCCGCTGCCAGATCCACTCCCAGATATCTAAAACACTTTACTTCCTCCAGTTTTTCTCCATTCAAACTCACCTCCCAATTGACTTGACCCTCAACCCTACTGTACCTAATAACCTTGCTCTTATTCACATTTACTCTTAACTTTCTTCTTTCACACACTTTACCAAACTCAGTCACCAGCTTCTGCAGTTTCTCACATGAATCAGCCACCAGCGCTGTATCATCAGCGAACAACAACTGACTCACTTCCCAAGCTCTCTCATCCCCAACAGACTTCATACTTGCTCCTCTTTCCAAAACTCTTGCATTCACCTCCCTAACAACCCCATCCATAAACAAATTAAACAACCATGGAGACATCACACACCCCTGCCACAAACCTACATTCACTGAGAACCAATCACTTTCCTCTCTTCCTACACGTACACATGCCTTACATCCTCGATAAAAACTTTTCACTGCTTCTAACAACTTGCCTCCCACACCATATATTCTTAATACCTTCCACAGAGCATCTCTATCAACTCTATCATATGCCTTCTCCAGATCCATAAATGCTACATACAAATCCATTTGCTTTTCTAAGTATTTCTCACATACATTCTTCAAAGCAAACACCTGATCCACACATCCTCTACCACTTCTGAAACCACACTACTCTTCCCCAATCTGATGCTCTGTACATGCCTTCACCCTCTCAATCAATACCCTCCCATATAATTTACCAGGAATACTCAACAAACTTATACCTCTGTAATTTGAGCACTCACTCTTATCCCCTTTGCCTTTGTACAATGGCACTATGCACTGAGTACAGAATGGAAAAAGGTGAGAACAATGGAAGTAAGGGGAGTGGGGGAGGAATGGGATGTATTTAGGGAATCAGTGATGGATTGCGCAAAAGATGCTTGTGGCATGAGAAGAGTGGGAGATGGGTTGATTAGAAAGGGTAGTGAGTGGTGGGATGAAGAAGTAAGAGTATTAGTGAAAGAGAAGAGAGAGACATTTGGACGATTTTTGCAGGGAAAATATGCAATTGAGTGGGAGATGTATAAAAGAAAGAGACAGGAGGTCAAGAGAAAGGTGCAAGAGGTGAAAAAAAGGGCAAATGAGAGTTGGGGTGAGAGAGTATCATTAAATTTTAGGGAGAATAAAAAGATGTTCTGGAAGGAGGTAAATAAAGTGCGTAAGACAAGGGAGCAAATGGGAACTTCAGTGAAGGGCGCAAATGGGGAGGTGATAACAAGTAGTGGTGATGTGAGAAGGAGATGGAGTGAGTATTTTGAAGGTTTGTTGAATGTGTTTGATGATAGAGTGGCAGATATAGGGTGTTTTGGTCGAGGTGGTGTGCAAAGTGAGAGGGTTAGGGAAAATGATTTGGTAAACAGAGAAGAGGTAGTAAAAGCTTTGCGGAAGATGAAAGCCGGCAAGGCAGCAGGTTTGGATGGTATTGCAGTGGAATTTATTAAAAAAGGGGGTGACTGTATTGTTGACTGGTTGGTAAGGTTATTTAATGTATGTATGACTCATGGTGAGGTGCCTGAGGTGACTGAGTTTGGTAAAGTGTGTGGAAGAAGAAAGTCAAGAGTAAATGTGAATAAGAGCAAGGTTATTAGGTACAGTAGGGTTGAGGGTCAAGTCAGTTGGGATGTGAGTTTGAATGGAGAAAAACTGGAGGAAGTGAAGTGTTTTAGATATCTGGGAGTGGATCTGGCAGCGGATGGAACCATGGAAGCGGAAGTGGATCATAGGGTGGGGGAGGGGGCGAAAATTCTGGGGGCATTGAAGAATGTGTGGAAGTCGAGAACATTATCTCGGAAAGCAAAAATGGGTATGTTTGAAGGAATAGTGGTTCCAACAATGTTGTATGGTTGCGAGGTGTGGGCTATGGATAGAGTTGTGCGCAGGAGGATGGATGTGCTGGAAATGAGATGTTTGAGGACAATGTGTGGTGTGAGGTGGTTTGATCGAGTGAGTAACGTAAGGGTAAGAGAGATGTGTGGAAATAAAAAGAGCGTGGTTGAGAGAGCAGAAGAGGGTGTTTTGAAGTGATTTGGGCACATGGAGAGAATGAGTGAGGAAAGATTGACCAAGAGGATATATGTGTCGGAGGTGGAGGGAACGAGGAGAAGAGGGAGACCAAATTGGAGGTGGAAAGATGGAGTGAAAAAGATTTTGTGTGATCGGGGCCTGAACATGCGGGAGGGTGAAAGGAGGGCAAGGAATAGAGTGAATTGGAGCGATGTGGTATACCGGGGTTGACGTGCTGTCAGTGGATTGAATCAGGGCATGTGAAGCGTCTGGGGTAAACCATGGAAAGCTGTGTAGGTATGTATATTTGCGTGTGTGGACGTATGTATATACATGTGTATGGGGGGGGTTGGGCCATTTCTTTCGTCTGTTTCCTTGCGCTACCTCGCAAACGCGGGAGACAGCGACAAAGTATAATAAAAAAAATAATAAATATATATATATGAAGGAATATTGGTTCTAACAATGTTGTATGGTTGTGAGGCATGTACGGAGGAGGGTGGATGTGATGGAAATAAAATGTTTTAGGACAATACGTGGTGTGAAGTGGTTTGATCGAGTAAGTAATGAAAGGTTAAGAGAGATGTGTGATAATAAAAAGAGTGTAGTTGAGAGAGCAGAAGGGGGTGTGTTAAAATGGTTTGGACACATGGAGAGAATGAGTGAGGAAAGATTGACAAAGAGGCTATATGTGTCAGAGATGGAGGGAAGAAGGAGAAGCGGGAGACCCCATCGGAGGTGGATGGATGGAGTGAAAATGATTTTGAGCGATCGGGGCCTGAACATATAGGAGGGTGAAAGGCATGCAAGGAATAGAGTGATTTGGAATGATGTTTTATACCGGGGCCGACGTGCTGTCAGTGGATTGAACCAGGTTGATGTAGCACCAGGAATAAAAGAGGGCAAGTAAGTATATGTATATGTGTATATATGTATATGTCTGTGTATGTATATGTGTATATGTTGATATGTAGATGTATATGTACTTATATATATATATATGTGTGTGTGTGTGTGTGTGTGGGCATTTATGTATATGTATATGTGTATACAAGCACATATACATACATATGCATATACATATCCACTTATACACACATACATACATATGCATACACATACGCAGACATATACATATATACTCATGTGCACATTCATACTTGCTTGTCTTCATCTGTTCCTGTTGCTACCCCTTCCTACAGGAAACAGCAACACTTCTCCCTGCTTCAGTGGGGGAGTGCCAGGAGAAATACACATGCATCAGAGTATGTGGTATCTCAAGTTTTTGTGATTTGTCTTATGGAGAACTGTACAATAGTAAAGTTTTTGTAAGTTTTTAAAAAGTCCAATTAACAGAACAAAATTTCTCTGCAGACCGAAATCTTAGATGAAGATAAGAGACTCGTAAGTGCTGTTGACTACTACTTTATCCAAGAGGATGGATCCAGATTTAAGGTAAGCGGGTGATCCACATTCAGGGTAAGAGATAGAACCATGTTATTGGTAAGAGGGTGGGCCTTGATTCAGTTTAATTGACAAGATTTACTTCAAATTTTTGGAAAATGACTTCATTTTAGTCAAAATTCTTTGGTGAGATTGAATTATTGAAGTGTATTTTATGAAGAGAAGGATGTCTTGAAATTAATTTTCGTAGGTCAGAACAACATATGGAAATGATTGCTATATTGATATATATAGAAAACGATAGAAATAATAGCAAAAAGCTGGAATGCTTGCATTGATTGTTTGTTATTTAAGTTGCTCTTTATAGATTTCATTATTATTCTTTTTCTTTACACACTTTTTCCCAAGCTAAACACCAGTATTAGTTTACAACTGTATATGGACAATACACATTATGAATGATATTCCACACCGGAAAGTTTAGTTGACCCACCACCACCAAATGAGTATTTTAATGCTTTGCAGTTGACAATAAACAAACTTCTTTTGTACTGTCTAGGTGTTAGCTGTCTATTAGCTGACGTAGTTAATGTGGTTGTGGTTTGCCCACATTTAGTCATTTTCTAATGACTGATATGCACTTATCACTATGGATGGGACCACTTTATCTCATAGTAATATTTTCCAATTGCATATTACATTTGTTATCTGTGTTTGCTGTACCTTATTTCATAGATATTATGTCTGCTTTACCTTATTTCATGAATATTATGTTTATAGATATTCCATTTCCCATATCCTCTGTATAATTTCTTTTGTAAAGTTTCTACAAAACTTTTGTTTTGGCATATTTTTTTCACATTGTTCTTCATTTTGTTCTTTCATTATTTTCCTTGTGCTTAATCACTGGTTTTCCCAAACATTTATTCTTTGTTGGTTGGGGAACTGCATTATATGATAATGAAATAGTTAATATACTTATTTGCAGGTATCACTACCATATCGTCCATACTTTTATGTAATGACAAAGAAAGAAGTGTTGCAGGATGTGACTACCTTTTTGACAAAGAAGTTTGCTGGCCTTCTTGCCAGTGTAGAAGTTGTGAGGAAAGAAGATCTAGATTTGGTAAGGTTCTCATTTTTTACTGCTGTATATGTATTTCCCTCAAACAATTCTTTATTTGCATTAGATTCAGTACAGTTTTTCCCTATATCTCCCAGTCCTGTTATTAATATATACATATGGTCTCTTTTGCTTATCTCTTTGTTGCTTGATTGAGAGGTATGAACCAGTGGAGATGAAAGCAACAAGTGCTTTAAGGAATGGTAAACAGAGCATTAATGAGGATTTAGGGAGAAATTGAGTAATGATTCTGATTTAGCTAAGTGTATGCATTTGAAAAATGCTTTAGGTTGAGAATGGCTTTTTGGTATGTCATAAATTGGAAAGCTGTGATGCTTACAAGATACTAGATATTAGTGATCATATATGTTTTTGAAAGTTAATACTTAAAGAATACCACACATCTCATTGAGTGTAGTTGACAGTACTCTTGGCATGCCACATTTGTAGTGTTGCCTAACTGATTGAGGTTACACTGCAAATGAAAAGTCACCTTTGGTGTGACTGAATTATCATCATTTGACAAAACAGTCTTATCAAAGAACTTATTGCTTCTTTCATATGGAGTTTATCCTGTCCATGCTACTGAGTGAAGTGCAGTGTAGAAGCTGCAGAATTCCCTGGACCTTTGTGAAAGGGGTCCTGTGGTTACATCCAGTGTATACCTCATACACCTCACAGTAGTGTTACTTGACTCCATGTGCTTGAGATTACACTGTGAGAAGTTTTCTTTGGAGAGCTGTATCAATGGGAGTACAGTCTGGTCGAAGCACTTCTCACTCCAAAGGAGTCTGCCTTTCCCTGCTGCTGGAAGTAGTGCAGCCTTAGGCTGCAGGTCCTGTAGGAAGGTCCTGGATACACCAGGACTTGTTCCTAGAAACAAGGCCTGGGGTAATTATAAGTATGTAATATAAAAATGGAATGCACCTCACAATGGAGGAACATAAGTTAAAGGGCATATAGCATATACAAACAGTTTGTCACCAGTTCAAGTTGTATATCATTTTACTTAAAAATTATGTTCTGGTTGATTATGATGATTAACTTTTTTCTTCTATCTTTCATGTGTGTTCACTATTTCTCACATGAGCAGGGTAGCAGCAGGAACAGATGAATGAGCCCTAGTGGAAAAAGTCCTCAATTGGCTTTGTTATGAAAATAATGTTTTTAGAATATTTTAGAATATTCCTCATGTAGAGTGTACAATGGATTTTAGGACTGATGTAATGAAAAGTTTAAGAGTAAAAGTATTAAAGTAGCATTGTTCACTTTAAGTCCATGAGATGCAGGTTCAGTCTCATAGATAGGTATGGTTGCTTAGAGTTTAGCAAACATACATGCAAGACTATGTTCACTTTCAGAACATAAGTTGATAAATTTGTAAGTAAAGGTGTTTTATGCATATGATGTACCCCATGTAAATTGGAATGATTAATGAAAAGATATAGTAATTAAGCTTTGACTTGTATGAATAAGTGTATGATTAGTGCCAAGAGAATGGGTTACTTGGGAAATGGTTTATTATAGGGTAAATGAAATGTCTACAAAATTTTTTGATAAAGTATTACTTGTAGGGGAGTGAATTTGAATTTAGAAGTCACAGAAAACTGGTTGGAAGTAGGGCTTTTGTGACCCTTTTTTGTTGATTTCAGAATGAAATTGATTATGGTTGAACATCAGTAGGTACACACTGTGGACATTTTATGCACCATAGTCCAATTTTTTGTGTTATGATAAGCTATTTACATGATATATTTATATTCATTTATGACCAACCAGACTAAATCTCATCTTAAATCTGGACACCTTGTTCTTGGTTACTAATTGTTGTTTTCATAGAACAAAAATATGTCACATATAAAGTGACACAGTTTGTGATAACATACATTGGTACCTTTTTGTGCCTTTAACACTTGAAAACCAAAAAACTGCTTTCATGAGAAGTGTGGTATAGCAGAGGTTAATTAATCAAGCTGTATTAAAGGGACAGAGTAAGGAATTGCATGTGCTAGAGGGAAACAATTGTATATTTGGGTGAGAAATCATGGTGTGACTGATGATTTAGGGAGATACAGCATATGCTATCTTTTTTACAGGATATTACATATTAAATAGAGATGATTTGAACACTGGAGTGTGCATATTCCACGTTCCTAAATTTTTCCGTAAATGCACCTAACTTTTTTGTTTATATCTAGCAAACTTCCTACAAATTTGTACTCTTATTCTTCCCCCTTGTGTTTTTTTAACAAATGTTTGTTGAGTATTGCAGATAGCCTTAACCATTTCATTAGTTTATTTCATGTATAATTATTCTATTTACATTTTGGTTTCCATAGATTTGTTTAGGTGAATTAGTTGATACATATTTGTTTGCATTGTTGAAACCAAAGAATTTTATCAGTCATGTTATTCATATTTCAGGATAATCATCTTACTGGCATAAAGCAAACATTACTTAAGCTGTCCTTCATGACTGTCAGTGATTTAGTCAAGGTAAGGTTTTAGATTGATATTAGAATTTGGGCTCATTTAATGATGCATATCACATAAAGAGATTAACAAGGATAACACACTGCAGCTGAAAGTCAGTGTGAGGTAAACTGAAATTTAAGGGAAATATTATGGGGAAAATGTAGCAGAATCGGTGGTGGTGAATGGTAAAAATTAGATGAGAAATGGAACTGAATACAGTGCTTTGTTGAGTAAATCAGTCACTTGGTTAGTATATAAAACTCCTCCCCTTTCTTTTTATGGCTGAGGAGCAGGAGAAACTGATATCAGATAACACCATGCACATGCTTGTAGAATACTTTTATGTTTTACTACTATATTTAAGTTCTGAATGTTTTTCCACATGATTGACTCTTAATCTTTGAATCCTCTCATGTTATCTTTGGCTTCTTTAAAATCTTCTTGCTTATCTTTCTCAGGTGTATTGCATTAACCTTAGAAAAACTGTTAATTAGATTTTGCTCTATATCTTGACCTGTAGGTACGACAAACAATACAGGCAGCAGTTAAAAGGAACAAGGAAAGTGCCAATTCCAAGACTGTTTACTCTGTTATGTTATCAGCTCAATTTGCTGGGGAAACGAGTGAAAGTGGTAGACGAATGCAGGATCATATGGAAAATCTACTTGACATCAGGTAATGATTAAGCAATTAACTACTCATGCCCTTAATTGTTTCAGAGACTACTGTGTAAAAGTAATTAATTTCAGTCAAAGCTCTGAGGATCCATTTTGTATCCAAGTTGTTTGATTATGGCCAAAAGTCCATTTTGCCATCATTAATTCAGGATAACCTTATGAGAAGATTAAGTCTGAGTCACATGAATCACCAAAATTGGAAGATTTTCAATTGTCTCTGTATCAGTATCTGAAATTTGTATGCCTTTTACTTGGATGACTTATGCAAAGTTTCATATGTACCCAAGTCTAACTGTTTCTTCAGATTTCTTCAATACAGCCCACCAACTTACATAATTCCTTGATTTTTCTGCTGTTGTAGATTTTTGTGTTGTTTTGGCATGGCAATAACATCAACTGTCATCTGTGAAGAGTTGACTTACATGCTCTAACTAGTTTTCATTGTTCATTTGCTTTGAAGTCATGACATGAGCTTTATTGCTCTGACTTCATCTATACCCTCACTTCATTACCACCCTTGTTCCATCCCTGCCCTTACTGTCACTGCCCTTGCTCCATCATCACTCTGAATCAGTTGTCACCCTTACTCCATCACTTCTCTCACTCCATTGCCACCCAGTTGAAGTGAATGTGATCAAAGGTGATTATGTTTATGGGTAGATCATAGACTACTGAGCTGTTCTTGAAGCTTTGTCATTATATTTTTAAATGAAAATGATAGAATCTGAGGTATGTGATTTCAAGCTTTGAGACAAAAAATTTTGCTTTTTATATTGAAATATGAATATGTGGTTTTGAAATTCCTTCAGCATCTCTTTTTATGGATATGGCACCAGAGAAATCAAGCAAGGATAGTTTCCACAAGGGGTCACTCCTCTGTTCCTGGTGCCATTTCACTAAGGCAGGAAAGGTAAGCATATAGAAAGAAGAGTGCATTTAGTAGTGGATTTCAGTTTTAGCTTATATTACCTTTCACTTAACTTTTTAATTTTGGTGAATGATATTGATGTCCTTTTGTTTTTTCTCTCCTTATTTATTTTCAGAGAATATGATGTTCCATATCATGTTCGAGTTTCCATCGATTGTAAAATCTTCGTTGGGCTGTGGTACTCTGTTAGAGGTGGTGGATCTGGACATCCCACCATAAGCCGTCGGGAGGACTTGCTAGTGTGGCCAGACTGTATTGTATTAGCTTATGATATTGAAACTACTAAGCTGCCTCTTAAGTTTCCAGATGCAAATACTGACCAAATTATGATGATATCTTATATGATTGATGGCCAGGTGAGTGAATGAGGATTTCACATAAGCAAAATATATTATATGCTGTATAGAAATTTGTTTAGATGAATATATTACATGATCATGTTACATTATGTCTCAAAGCATGAGTTTATTTCTTTTAAGATTTTGGTGTTGTTCATCTGTTTTTTGTTATTACAGTCTTTTGTTAGTACTTATTTTGATAAGGTTTGAAAATGTATATTTTGTAGTTTTAGACTACCCTTGTTTAGATTGCATAGATAATCAAGCTATTTAGTAAAGCACTGTTTGGGAACAGGCAGAGAAGAAGTGGAAAATGTGTATTGAGTATTTGTGTGTTTGGTGTGAGGTGGCATTCAGAGTGAGAATTCCTGGTTAATGGTACCTTGAAAAGAAGAAGTAAGGAATGTCTTGCATCAGATGAAGTATGGTAAAGTGTCAGGGGTGGATGGCATTGCAGTGGAGCTTCTCAAGAAAGAAGTTGATGTTGTTGTTGGTTAGTTAGACTGTTCACCTTATGCATGGTCCATGGTGAGGTACCTTAGGACTGGAAGAGTTCATGTACAGTGTCATTTTTTACAAAAGACAGGGAGAACAGAATTGAAAGCTCAAATTATGGAGGTACAAGTCAGGTGAGCATAAAGTGTATAGGAGAGTAGTGATTTAGATGGTGGCATGGGAGAACATAACATTGAGTGGGATCAAATGTAACTTTGAGGTAGGGGATGTGGACCAGGATTTTGCTTTGAAGAATTTATGAATCGGGAGAGAATACGTGCTGGTGTTTATAAAGATGCCTTACAAAGGCACTGTGAATATATGGGGGTAAATGAAAAGTTACTGAATACAGAGATGAATTTTAACCATGAAAGTAAGGTATGTATGCAAGCAAGAGGGGAGGAAGATGAATAGCTCTTGGTAAAGGTGAATCTGTAAGTTGTGTGATATCACCATGGATTTTTTTATTTGTCCCTGGACAAGGTGGTGAGGGAGATGAATGAAAGGATCTTAGGGTTTGGAGTGGGTGTATGGAATGATGGGGAGCATGGCTGCTGTTTGCATGTGAAATTCCACTAGTAGCATACTCCATAAAGAAATTCCAGAAGCTAATGGCAGTTTGGGATAGTTTATGAAAGAGAGGAATTTGAGAATAATTTTTTTTTTTTTTTTTGTCGCTGTCTCCCGCGTTTGCGAGGTAGCGCAAGGAAACAGATGAAAGAAATGGCCCAACCCACCCCCATACACATGTATATACATACACGTCCACACACGCAAATATACATATCTACACAGCTTTCCATGGTTTACCCCAGACGCTTCACATGCCCTGATTCAATCCACTGACAGCACGTCAACCCCGGTATACCACATCGATCCAATTCACTCTATTCCTTGCCCTCCTTTCACTCTCCTGCATGTTCAGGCCTTGATCACACAAAATCTTTTTCTTTCCATCTTTCCACCTCCAATTTGGTCTCCCACTTCTCCTCGTTCCCTCCACCTCCGACACATATATCCTCTTGGTCAATCTTTCCTCACTCATTCTCTCCATGTGCCCAAACCATTTCAAAACACCCTCTTCTGCTCTCTCAACCACGCTCTTTTTATTTCCACACATCTCTCTTACCCTTACGTTACTTACTCGATCAAACCACCTCACACCACACATTGTCCTCAGACATCTCATTTCCAGCACATCCATCCTCCTGCGCACAACTCTATCCATAGCCCACGCCACGCAACCATACAACATTGTTGGAACCACTATTCTTTCAAACATACCCATTTTTGCTTTCCGAGATAATGTTCTCGACTTCCACACATTCTTCAAGGCTCCCAGGATTTTCGCCCCCTCCCCCACCCTATGATTCACTTCCGCTTCCATGGTTCCATCCGCTGCCAGATCCACTCCCAGATATCTAAAACACTTTACTTCCTCTAGTTTTTCTTCATTCAAACTTACCTCCCAATTGACTTGACCCTCAACCCTACTGTACCTATCTAAATATGAGAATAAATGCGAACAAAAATAAGGCAATGAGGTGCATTGATGAGATGAGACAGGATGTTTAAATGTAAGTTTTAATAGGGAGGGAAGGCTTGGATGAAATATTGTGCTTTAGGTTCATGGGATTGGATGTGGCAGTGTATAGAACCACATTGGCTGAAGTGACTTACAGGATTGGTGAAGGGCCTAAGGTCCTGTACATGTTGAGGAGTTTGTGTAAGGAGACGTCATTGTCTATTAGGACAAAGATGGGTATATTTGGAGGTAAAGTAGTCCCTACACTTTTGTAGGGACATGAGTCTTAGGTCTTGAGTGCAGAGAAAGAAAATTGTTGGTAGTGAAATTCTGTACGATGATATATCATTTTAGGTGGGTCAATTAATTGTATATGGTATTACGGTGAGAGAGGTTTGTGGTAGGAAGTACATACTGATTGAGAGAGCTGACCAAATTTGCTAAAATGGTTCAGACATATGTAGATGGTGAGCAAAATAAAGACTGACTAAGGGGATATACTTGCCAGAAGTGGAGGGAATAAGATAAGTGGATGGAGAGAACAAGAAAGGTATAGAAGGATAGAGTGAAGGGAACTTTAGATTGTTGGGACCTGAACATTCTGCAGGGTGGGAGGCATGCACAGGATAGATTGAGTTAAATTGATGTGGTGTATGAGTGGTGTCATGTTATCATTGGGCTGAACCAGGGCATATGAAACAGTCAAGGTAAACCATGGAATAGTTTGTGGGGCTTGGTAGTGGGCAAGTCCTTGTTTCATCTTGAGAATGTACATGTGCAAATGAGGCTGTTGTTCATTTGCTCCTGATGCTACTCACTAAGGTAGAAGCAGTTAGGTAGAAGAAAAGTAATAGTTTTTTATATTGTTACTGTATTGATATTGTTGTAGCTATATTACAAGCTATATCATTGTTGTCATTAATGCTTAATCTTTAAAGGGTTACTTGATAACCAACCGGGAGATTGTTAGCGAAGATGTGGAAGACTTTGAATATACTCCTCGACCAGAGTTTGAGGGACCGTTTATGATTTTCAATGAACCCAATGAAATGGCTCTCATTCAGAGGTTTTTCGATCACATTTTAGAAGTAAGTTCAGTACCTGTAACATTAGAAATATATTATTGGCAGTAGTTGGGGTCTTTTTCCCAGTGCATCATTCAGATGTATACTTGTGATTCATGCTTACTGTATGTGATGTTTTAACAAAATGTTTTCCTGGTAGTTAGCATCTTTCTATTTAAAGGTGAAGATAGCTTGGACACCCACTTACATTAAAAGTGAATTTGTTTATTTATTACTTTAAAAAATTGTTTGCCTAGTCAGTTTTTTGGTCAAACTAATGATGATTTTTTTTCTCATATGGCTAATGAAGAATACAGAGAGTAATGTAAAAGAATTTATCAAAGTTTTACCAAACACTTTTTATGAGCTACTGATTTTTTTCAGCCTACCTTCATTGTGCCAAAAACAAATTATTTTACATATTTAGATAGATGCACATGAAAATATAGAGACCTTCTTATATTTATGAAATAATAATCATTCTTATTTTAGGAAAAATATTTATGGTATTTGTTCATCATAAGTATGCAAGAAACTTCTAATACTTTTTATTCATTGGATGCACAAAAAAAGCCATTGGAAAAATTTTGTTTTCTTATGGATGAAAGTGTTATGCATTGTTAGTCCTTGTGGCAGGGACATGGTGGATGGAGCTTTGGAGGAAGTGGCATTGGGTGCGATAGGTGCAGAGTCCCATGTACATATTTATATTTTGTAGCTTACAAGGTGCAGAACTAAACATATGTTGATTAAGTGTAGTTTTTCATGGGTAGGTTAGGTTACTTATGAAGTATCATAAAAGTTGTAAATGTGGCATTAATCAAAAGAGTTATTATTATTATTATTATTATTATATCCCTGGGGATAGGGGAGAAAGAATACTTCCCACGTATTCCCTGCGTGTCGTAGAAGGCGACTAAAAGGGGAGGGAGTGGGGGGCTGGAAATCCTCCCCTCTCAATTTTTTTTAATTTTCCAAAAGAAGGAACAGAGAAGGGGGCCAGGTCAGGATATTCCCTCAATGGCCCAGTCCTCTGTTCTTAACGCTACCTCGCTAACGCGGGAAATGGCGAATAGTTTGAAAAAAAAAAAAAAAAAAAAAAAAAAAAATTATTATTATTATTATTATTATTATTATTATTATTAATATCATTTTTTATGTTATCAGAGGATAGGGTAGAACATTTGGGTAACAATTTTCATCACTTGCTTGTGACATAATTTTCAGCCCAACGTGAATGAACTTTGATATTACTGGACAAGTAGCTGTAAGTGAACTGAGAGGCTTTGTATACTTGAAGCATCCTTAGGAAATGGGAATGGACTTAAAGATAAGATAGATAGATAGATAGATAGTTGAATCTATAAGTAGATATGGATGCTATACAGTATATGCTAGATTGGAAATGTAATTCCTTTTTTAATGAGTATTTACAATATAATTCTTTTCTTACTCAGCATTTTTTCTTTTATTGATTTTTTTGCAAAACGTTTATGGTATTATTTCAAAAATCCCTTCAGAACAACTACTATATGTGGTACTGGATCCAACATCATCATGTGAGGCATAATCCAAAGAATGTACTTGTCGTTTCTTTTTACACAAATTCTTATAGCTGTGACACACAAAAAGATAGAGCTGATCATCACATCTTTGTTTGTTCTAGGTAAAGCCTCACATCTTTGTCACCTACAATGGAGATTTCTTTGACTGGCCATTCGTCGAGGCTCGTGCAGCATTTCACAATCTTGATATGTTCCGTGAAATTGGCTTTTCCAAGAACCGGGAAGGAGTGTATGCCTCACGTCCATCCATTCATATGGACTGTTTATGGTAGGTCTAGGTAATTATTTTCCATTCAAAATATTTCATAAAGGACACGATGGTGATATATATGTGTTGAATATATTTTTTATACTTAATTGCCTTTTCTGTAATTGCTGTTCCCTGTGTGGCTGGGTGGTGCTGGAGATGGATGAAGGCAAGGGAGTATGAACATGCACATGTGTATATATGTATATGGCTGTGTATGCGTGTATTGATATGTATATGTACATGTATGGGCATGTATGTATATATGTGTGTATTTGAGTGGATGGGTCTTTCTTTGTCGGTTTCCTGACACTACCTTGCTGACATAGGAAATGACGATAAAGTATAATAAAAAAGGCCACATCCGCTTACACTCAGTCTCTAGCTGTCATATGTAATGCACCAAGACCACAGCTCCCTTTCAACATCCAGGCCCTATAGACCTTTCTATGGTTTACCCCAGATGTTTCACATACCCTGGTTCAGTCCATTGACAGCCAATTACTTGTAAGTCATGTAGTTTCTGTCATCATATGTCATTGTCTGTAAAGAATATTGATTGTGCCAATTGCAGTTGGGTAAAGCGAGACTCTTACCTGCCTGTTGGATCCCAGAATTTGAAGGCAGTAGCCAAAGCAAAATTGCGTTATGACCCTGTGGAGCTGGACCCAGAAGACATGTGCCCACTTGCTGCAGAACAGCCTCAGGTTAGCTTGCCATGAACTTTAAGTTACATTTAGGTTTAAATTTTATTTTCCTTATTTTGTCATCTGATCACAGTTGAATATGTCATTGCACACTAATAGGATGTTCCCATCAACTGTATTTGCTCCTATTTTCATGTAGGTCCAGTATGTCTTTCTTGCTATCTATCCATCTATATCTCAGATGCCTGTTCCATTTTTTGAACTCTCTCAAGGGGGTAGCAATGGTAAAGAGAGTCCCATAACTGTTGAAGTCCATGGCAGCTCCTTGCCTTTAGTGTTTTAGTGTTTCACCCTTAATAGGCCAGTGGCAAAGGGCAACTCTTTTGCAGTGTTTTCAGAGGCTCATACATAATTTTCCAGCAAACTATTTCTACTTAATGTGTTTTCTTTATATTCCTGCTTTATGTAACAACCTACTGCTTCTATCTAATGCTCCCAGCTAATGCTCCTACATACCACTTCTACCAAATGTTTCTACCTAAAACTTCTGTTTAATGTTCTTACCTACTACCTCTGTCTATTGACCCTACCATATTGCCAAAAGGTAGGGCTAGTGCAAAGTGCTCGCTGCAGGAAAATCTAGAGTTGCAAAGAATTGGTTGTGTGAGTTAAGTGTTATCAAGTGCTATTTGTGACAAGGAGAGATTGCATGTTTGTGGACAGAATACCAGCAGTCCATGTGTGGGTGTGGCAGAAAGAAAAGGCATCTACACGGGTCAAAGGAATGCAACTTGGCAACTACTGGTGTGAGGTGGTTTGATCGAGTAAGTAATGAAAGGGTGAGAGAGAGGTGTGGTAATAAAAAGAGTGGTTGAGAGAGCAGAAGAGGATGTATTGGAATGGTTTGGTCACATGGAGAGAATGAGTGAGGAAAGATTGATAAAGAGGGTATATGTGTCAGAGGTGGAGGGAACGAGAAGTGGGAAACCAAATTGGAGGTGGAAGGATGGAGTGAAAAAGATTTTGAGTGATTGGGGCCTGAACATGCATCTCTACATCCAGTTTCTTCTACCATTTTTTACATTATTCTGTGACTTCAGGTTTAACCTTTATGGGTTTCCATTCTTTTTACTCTGCCTCTTTGAGATTGCTAATGGTCTTTTTTGCAAACACATCTTTTGTTATTCTTTTCTTGTTAATGTGGTAGCAGTCAGTTCCTTTTTTGCTGTCTACTTTCATTTACTCATTCCCATCATAAGAAAAGAAAAAATGAATCATACACTTAATGATTGCATTCACATTGATTGAAAAATCTGTTATTTACACTTCTTTTCCCTTCATTTTCATGAGTCATTGTTGCTGTAGATTTACAGGTAGTGTATTAAAGATTTCCTTGTATAAATTGATTGTGAAACACTTGAGACAATTAGATAGTACATACTGCTAACATGTTTGACTTGTCTGCATAAGAATTAATTCCCTAAAGAAAAAACATTAAAATTTTCATTGTATTCACATTTGATATTCGTGATTTAGGTCCTGGCTAATTATTCAGTGTCTGATGCTGTGGCTACATATTACCTCTACATGAAATATGTTCACCCATTTATTGTGGCTCTGTGCACGATTATTCCCATGGAACCAGATGAGGTGAGTGTATTGATAGATTTCCTTTTTTTTGATTACCCTAAGTTTTTATATATATTGATTGATCAACTTTGTTTTTGTATATTGTGAGGGTGACATGTGATAGACGTTCTTTTTTTCATGCACCATTGCCACATGAAAGATATAACTGATGTAAAGCAAGTTTTCAGCATTGAATTGATTTTGTTTATAAAACAAGTTTATGTGATTCATATGAGAGAATTTTCTGGATTATTCTTGATATTTTAACATATTGATGAATAGTTTGATGGAGATGAAGCACATCATACAAAGAGTTCAGATTTCACTTCTGGAGTAGATGTTAAACAGAAGTGACATCGGTAACTACTCTTAGTATGCTGTGAATGAATGGTCATTTTGGTGTAAATGTTCCTTTAATTCATAATATATTTTTGTCAGAGAAGGTGTAGCATTATTTATTATGTGTTCTGATTAGGTTGATATTAGATATAAAAGGATTTTCCATGCAACCTTCGCCAGTTGTTTACAGGGGAAAGTGCAGTTTAGCATATGAAGTTGCTGATGTGTTTTTTCTTTGCACAAATATTAAAAGCTGATTAAGAGTTGTCATGTGAGTGAGTGTATGGAACGTGAGTTTCATAAATACTATGAGCAAGGGTAATGAAATCTAGGAAGTATTTAAGAAGAGTACCAGTAATTTTTCCAAGAAAGATATGTGAATTATTCTTTAGAAAATTTTCCAAACATGTGCAGAAGCTATTAGGGCCAGACCTTGAAAAAGGAGGGAGAGCAAAAGAGAAAGAAAAATAAGCAAAGTATAGCATAAGAGTTTTTGAGAAAGTGGTAAACTTGCAGTTTGAAAATACTTAAGAAGGTTGAACAGCAGAAGTCTGTAAAATTGGTCCAGTTCTGATTTGATTCAATTTCCATATTTTCTCATCTTTCTTCTTTCTTTTGATTAAGTTTGCTGTTTCCTGTATGAGTGAGTTAATGTCAAGAACAGATGAGTGAGCTTTAGATAAACTTATCCTTGCTGTTTCCTGTATGAGTGAGGTAATGTCAAGAACAGATGAGTGAGCATAAGATAAACTTATCCTGCATGCGTAAGAACAGACTCTAACAAAAATCAAAACACCTCTATTTTGCAGGTGCTGCGGAAGGGATCAGGCACATTATGTGAGGCTTTGCTTATGGTGGAAGCCTTTCATGCCAATATTGTGTACCCTAATAAACAAGTGTCTCAGCTGAACAAGCTTACCTCTGATGGCCGTGTATTAGATCAAGAGACCTATGTTGGAGGGCATGTGGAAGCCATAGAATCAGGAGTGTTCCGGGCAGACATTCCTTGCAGGTTTAGAATGGTGAGTTTTTTAAATGATATACCAATCTCATTGCATTTGATTTCGTATTGGGAGTAGTACCTTGAAATTTTTTATAATTCTGAAATTGGTCATTACCATTTTTGCATACTAGCCAAATGTAGAATTTATCAGATTAATCTGATGTGCCTTTGTCAACTTGTATCATTTAAAACACTTGATGGAATTTAGATATTGGTTTAGGTAACAAATGAGTAAGGAAACAAATGAGAATGAGTGAGGAAAGGTTGACAAAGAGGATGTATGTGAGAATGAGTGAGGAAAGGTTGACAAAGAGGATGTATGTCAGAGGTAGAGGGAAAAAGGAGAAGCGGGAGACCAAATTGGAAGCGTAAGGATGGAGTGAAAAAGATTTTGAGTGATCAGGGCCTGAACATACAGGAAGGTATGCAAGGAATAGAGTGAATTGGAATAATGTGGTATACCGAGGTCAGTATGTGGTTAATTGACAACCAGGGCATGTGATACATCTGGGGTAAACCATGGAAAGGTCTGTGGGGCCAGGATGTGGAGAGGGAGCGGTGGTTACAGTGCATTATACATGAAAGAGACTGAGTGTGAATGAATGTGGCCTTTTTTGTCTTTTTCTGGCGCTACCTCTCTGAAGCAGGGGTATCGATACTATTACCTGTAAGACAGGCTAGTGCCAGGAATTGGGTGAAGGCAAGCAAGTTTGCTTAAAGGAAACAAATTTTCATGATAATATAAGCTCTTTGTAATATTTTACTATGCACATAAAGTTGATTCCTCAAGTGAAATTAATATCTCTATTTACACTTTTCACATTTTCATACTAAATTTCTTCTGGACATGTTAATAAATTTGGTCCATTGGCTTTATCATGCAAGTAAAGAATGCAATTAATGTTTGTTTTTGTTAAACATACAGGTTCCAGAAGCCTTTCAGAAATTGTTAGACAATGTGGATCGTACAATTAAATTCTGCGTTGAAGTTGAAGAGGGACTCCCACTAGAGCAAGTGACCAATTATTCTGAAGTAGTTGATGACATCAAGAAGAAATTGGAAGATCTGCGAGACACTCCTTGTCGTCTTGAAAACCCAATGATCTACCATTTAGATGTTGGAGCTATGTATCCTAATATCATTCTTACCAATCGACTTCAGCCATCTGCTATGGTAAGTTGAAAAGAGCATATGAGAAGGAATATCTAAAAGGTGCTTGTGGCAATATGAAAGTCATCTGATGTATACATTGTTCAACATCATTATGAGGCCATTTCTTTGTTCCTGACACTACCTTGTTGATGCACGAAATGGGGCTTTTACAGCTCTTAGGCTGCAATTCATGCAGAGGCAGGGAAATAGTGGATTCTTTGGACTGAGAAGGTCCTTTGCCAAGGATGTTCTCCTTTTAGTCCATTGATGATGATATAACCTTAGGGAAGGTGACTCCTCAGTTGTAGGAAACGAACTCCATTGATGATGATATAGCCTTAGGGAAGGTGACTCCTCAATTGTAGGAAACGAACTGGCATACAGAGTCCATTAACCCTCAATTTAGGTACTTTTAGTGTGGTGATGTCTCTTAGATTAATTGTTTACATAGTATTATATTAATGAAATGAGCTTTTCTTTTGTCAAAACTGTCTTAACATATTTGTACATCATTTCTCTGCAACTACTTGGTATGTTTAAAGGTGTCTTTATGATATGGTTGCTACATATTACCAAATATTCATCCATGGTAGCAGCAAACATCCATCACACGCACACACACACACACACACACACACACACACACACACACACGCACATACACATTATTCATCTAGCTTTCTTGTAGTTTTATGTTTGTTCTATCTATCTATCTATATCTCTGACAAGTGTTCCAGCTTTAACTCTCTTAAGGGGGTGGCCACAGCAATAGAGTCTCCATAACTAGAACTCCAGTGCCACTTCTTAGCCTTTAGTGCCTCACCCTTAACAGACCTCTGTCAGAGAGCAACTCTAGCATAGTATTTGCAGTGGCTCCTACTTAATGTTTCTACAGACTACCTAATGCTCCTACCTACTACTTCTACCTAATGTTTCTTCCTAATACTCCTGCCTAAATGTTCCTGCCTACTACTTTTATCTACTGCTCTTACCATTTTGCCTAAAGGCAGGACTAGCACATGGTGCTCACTGCAGGAAAGTCTAAATTTTCGAAGAATGAACTGTGAGTTCAGTGTTGTCAAGTGTTATGTGTGACAAGGAGAAATTGTTGCTTGTGGACAGAATGCCAGTAGTCCACATGTGGGTGAGGCAGAACAAAAAGACAGCTACCTGGGTCAGAGGAGTGCAGCCTGACAACCATTGAAGTGCTGGCTTACTATGCAGCCATCACTAACTCTCCTGATACCCAGGTGGGTAGTACTGGTAATATACCTCCCTGGTTGTTGGCTGCCTTTCAGCTACTATCTCTATGTTTGTTAGATTTGTTTAATATATATTTCAGGTTGATGAAACAGTTTGTGCAGCTTGTGACTTTAACAAGCCTGGTGCTACATGTCAGCGAAAGATGTCTTGGATCTGGCGTGGTGATGTTATACCTGCATCACGTAGTGAATTTCAACGAATTCAACAACAACTTGAAACGGAACGTTTTCCTCCTGCTTTTCCGGGCTTGAACCACAGAGCCTTCCATGAGCTTAGCAAGTAATTACTCCCTTTATCAACTTACCATAGAAGTGCCACAGAAGTACATATTCACATCCTTGTCACCTTATTTCTTAATTAGTCTTTTACTATGCCATCTTGTTATTTCTTCTTTGTTAGTTTTGAAAAAAGTTCGCATTGTCGGATTAACTTAGAAATTTGAAAGATAGATGTCATCTTCCTTTTGTCATCTTGGGGAAATTCATAGCTGTTAATGTTTTCCTTACTCCTTACTCATCCTCATATCCTTTATACATCTGGCAGAGAGGAGCAAGCCGCTGCTGAGAAGAAGCGGCTCCAAGAATATTGTCGTAAAGCCTATAAAAAAGTTAAAGAAACAAGAACAGAAGAACGCTGGCAAACCATATGTCAGCGGGAAAACAGCTTTTATGTGAACACAGTTCGGTCTTTTCGAGATCGTCGTTATGAGTACAAAGGCCTTCTGAAAGGTGCTAAAAAAGAGTTATCAGAGGCACAGGCAAAAGTAAGTTTTTAGCTCTATATTTTTCTTGAATGTACTAAAACTTTCAAATGAGACTGCTGAAAACAGTCTATAGAGACTGTTTGTGAAGGGTGTAAAGTTTAAACTCGTAAATTAAGATTTTAAGTGAATTGCTATGAGGAAAATATTGATTTAATTCAAGCTGTATATTTTTTGTTTGTTATATTATTAATTGTTCCAATTTCATGTGGTAGATCATCTATAATAGTCATACAGTTTTAGTACAATACATATCCTCAGTTTTTGTCCATTGTGTTTAAGGGAAACATATAAGAACCTTTTACTTCATCACTCTGCCTGAATACAAGGGAGGTCAAACTTTCTTTTCACACCCCATTCATATACAAAATGATAACATTTGCTGGGAGCATTAAGTAGAAGTATTAGGCTGGAACATTAGGCTGGCTCATTAGGCTGGATCATTAGGTAGGCACATTAGATAGAAGGTTTCGGTAGGAACATTAGATAGAAGGTGTCCGTAGGAACATTAGGTAGGAGCCTGTGAGAACACTGTGCAAAAGTTGCCCTTTGCCAGTGGCCTGTTAAGGGTGAGGCACTAAAGACGAAGAAGGGACATAAGTTACCAGTTATGGAGACTCTTTTCCCGTGGCCACCCCCTTGAGGGAGCTTCTAAAGGAAATAGGCATCAGAGTTGTAGATATATAGGTAGAATGATTCACTTGCACCTGACCTTAATTCAGTTCTCACACATGTATATGCATTGGCATTGTGCTCCTTTTTTTTATGTTGCCTTGACTTTAATTTCTTATTTTTTGACTTTTCTTACAGTTACTTCTATGTTTCCTTCCCATGAAAAGTTTACCCCAGGAAATGCAAATTATATCTATCATGGGTTGTGTTTATTAACTTGAGACTGTTTCATCTGATATCTCGAATGTATTCATTTTACTTTGCACCATTATTTTAGGGTGACCCTTCTGATATCAAGAAACTGTTTCATCTGATATTTTGAATGTATTCATTTCACTTTGCACCATTATTTTAGGGTGACCCTTCTGATATCAAGTCAGCCAATGCTCGAGCAGTGCTGTATGACTCACTACAACTTGCCCATAAGTGCATTCTTAACTCATTCTATGGATATGTGATGAGGAAAGGATCACGTTGGCATTCAATGGAGATGGCTGGTATTGTGTGTTATACAGGAGCGACCATTATTACCCGATCTCGGGAGATTGTTGAACAGGTGAGTGTTTATGCTAAGAGAAAGGTAAGTGAGAAATTTGGATCTCTGGAGTAATCAAATTTTTCCTTTAGAATCATGTTGTTGGAGAATTCTTTTAATGGTTTGAGTTCAAATTAAGTTGTAGTTTACAGTTTGCTTTTAATCTTTGGTTATTCCTTATATTTAGCCCTTTCAGTGCACGATAGTTTTTTGGCCCCTTTTGTGTAAAAGAATAATCATTCTTCTTATTTACATTCACTTGCATTTCACTTTTTATGTATATGATTTTGTGCAGAAAATGATTAATCAAGACAATTTTTTTGAGCTTCAGTGATTTAAGAAAAAACATTGTTTATTAGATTGGCCAATTCTTGGTACTAGTGGCATAGGTGCTATGTTGGATGCTATGGGTGTTGTTATGCACCACATTTAATTTGTGCCAGGAACCCTGGCAAATTCATTATGGACCCCATGCTCGTTCTATAAGCGATGGCACAAAAGGATTACAGAGGTCACAAAGGGTCTTAGACAATATTACATAGGATGTTACAATTCATTGTAAATGTTTCATTATGTAGTTTCACATGGTAAGTTTTACCGACTAGATGGAAAAAGTGGATAGAAACTTAAGATTTAAGGTATCTTGTCATTAACAATAAGATATTGTGACATTTCTTGCAAGGTTTGTATAGACCTATCTCTAAAAGGCTCTTAATTTTTTCTCATTCTAAGACATAGTGTTCATAGTACCTATAACCTGGCAATAGTGGTTACAAAATCTTGTAATCTGCTTATCTTATTACTTTATCCATATACATGTTTTACTTTATACATTTTATTGTGATGGAAAATGTTTCTACCTGGGCTTATCTGAAGTTGCACTATAGATACGATCAGTCTCAAGGAAAGGTGCACAGCTGCTTACAATGGTCATTAGATGGTAGCTGAGGCCTTCTGGTTGCTCCATTTGACTCATCCTTTGTTACCCAGGCAACAGAGCATACAATGCATGCAGAATTCAACTTGTGGCAGAAAATAACATGTGTAGGATTATGCCAATAGCATCCTGCTGTTTAACTGTAGATTGATGCCAGTTGCACAAAAAAAATTATGGAATGATTATTGGTTATAGCACTTAGTATGGTTGCAATTAATGATGATGGAAATGAAAGCCAGTAGTGCTTTTGTTTGCAGCTGACATATTTTGTTGAGTCTCAGCTGCACAGTTGTACATTATAAGAATTTTACATGGATAAGCAAGGTTGAACAATTTACCTTAGATTATAATAGAAATCATGATTTTTTTTGTAGAGAAAATATGAATGTGAAAGGATAATTATGAATCAAACTTATGGCTCTGATTTTTACAGTAACTGGATGGTACACTTTTGAATATGAAGCAGAGTAAATAAGGCAGTCATGGTACAATTACCAGAGAATATAAATAGATTGATAATATACCAGGGATTACCAGTAGTGTAAGGTAATGTTTTCAGGTATGGAGAGGACTGTTGACAGTAGTAAGCGTAATGATTTACAGTAGTAAAACTTTGTCTGAGCTAGAAAATGATTAAGTAGAATTCAAGTGGTGTAGCTGAAAATTTTGAGAGCTTTATAAGAGGAGGATGGACTGTTAATTATTGGTAAATTTGTGAGATAGTGGGTGTTGGAAAGTTTATAACTCCCCAAATTTATGACAGCTTTTTTGAATATTGTGGATGAGAATACACATGAAAAGGAAGTGGGAATAAGTTTATTGAAAAGGACAGCATTAATATGAAGAAATATGCTATTGATATACCTCTGAAAGTGATCCTCATGGACTGCTCTCCTGTATAGTGGGAAAAGATGCTATTAACATTCTTCTGAAAATCATCCTCATAGACCACTGTTCTCTATAGTGGAAAATGTACTTACTGGATATTGATTTACTGATTGAAAGGATGTCTGTCTATGATAATGATGTATGTTATTCAGTTCTTAGAACGGAATTTGTAGGATATTCCACAGAATCAGAAGTTTTAGACTGATTTTACTGATTACAGTAAGAATTTCTATTTACAGATTGGACGTCCGTTAGAGTTGGACACTGATGGTATATGGTGCATCCTTCCATCATCTTTTCCAGAGAACTATGTGATCAAAACTAATAACCCTAAGAAGCCAAAAGTCACAATATCTTACCCAGGGGCTATCCTTAATGTTATGGTGAAAGATCATTATACAAACCATCAGTATCATGATCTCATAAACCCAGAAGCCCTAGAGTATTCAGTACGATCAGAAAACTCCATTTTCTTTGAGGTTAGTGTGTAATTTGATGGGCCATTGAAACTTGTTGAAGTAGGCTGTTCTTTCTGTCATGCCAGACTTTTCTTTCTTGTATACATTTGGGTTATCATAAACCTTAGAATCATCAGGTCTCATTTCCATGCACTTACTCTCACCTTATACCTACTATGTGATGATTTTGGAAGCATTTAAGACATCATCCACCTTGCATTCAGATCCCCTTAGCACTTGAATTCAATCTCTTGCATCTGAATTACTTTTTGCCCTTTCAGTCCCTCCAAAAATGCTTTCCTTTTTATCTTTAATATCAACTGAATTGATCACCTAGCTGATGTATTCTGCTTTCTTTCTAACTGCATCAGTTTTGAACTCACTTCCTTACAAACTTTAACACAATCCCAGATTTAGAAGAGAACAAATAGAAAAGAAAATATTTGCTTCTGCTAGTCTTCTTCTTTGATATGATGTGCTGTCAGTGGATTGAACCAGGGCATGTGAAGCATCTGTGGTAAACCATGGAAAGTTTTTTGGGGCCCGGATGTGGAAAGGGAACTGTGGTTTTGGTGCATTACTCATGACAGCTAGAGACTGAGTGTGAACAAATGTGGCCTTTGTTGTCTTTTCCTAGCGCTACCTCGCCCGCACACGGGGGTAGGGGGATGTCATTTCATGTGCTGTGGTGTGGCGGCAGGAATGGATGAAGGCAGCATGTATGAATATGTACATATATATATATATATATATATATATATATATATATATATATATATATATATATATATATATATATATGTCTTTGTGTATATATATATGTATACGTTGAAATGTATTGGTATGTATATGTGCGTGTATATTTGCTTTGTTGTTGTCTCCAGCGTTAGCGCGGTAGTGCAAGGAAACAGACGAAAGAATGGCCCAACCCACCCACATACACATGTATATACATACACGTCCACACACGCACATATACATACCTATACATCTCAACGTATACATATACACACACAGACATATACATATATACACATGTACATAATTCATACTGTCTGCCTCTATTCATTCTCATCGCCACCTCGCCACACATGAAATAACAACCCCCTCCCCCCTCATGTGCACGAGGTAGCGCTAGGAAAAGACAACAAAGGCCACATTAGTTCACACTCAGTCTCTAGCTGTCATTTAATAATGCACCGAAACCACAGCTCCCTTTCCACATCCAGGCCCCACAGAACTTTCCATGGTTTACCCCTGACGCTTCACATGCCCTGGTTCAATCCATTGACAGCACGTCGACCCCGGTATACCACATTGTTCCACTTCACTCTACTCCTTGCACGCCTTTCACCCTCCTGCATGTTCAGGCCCCGATCACAAAGTCTTTTTCACTCCTATCCTCTTGGTCAATCTTTCCTCACTCATTCTCTCCATGTGACCAAACCATTTACATTACATTGATTTACATTAGTTTACATTACATTAGTTTAAGGTTGCTATATAGTATGGCAATGTTGTTATAATCACATAACAGATCTCCAAGTATTGAGTGATATGAAATATAGGATAATGATACTATCACCATTGTCACTCTCTCACCAACCTCGTCCTGTCGCTACCTTACCTCATTGACACTCTCTGCATTACCAGGATCATTACATCACCACCCTGCCATCATTGCCATCCTTGCTGTATCATCACAGCTGTTTGTTATTATTATTAGTAGTATTTAGTCAGTGCTTTCTATATTTTTATTAATTAGTTTGAGAATTATCACATTTTTCTGAGCAGGCAGTAGTGCTGATAAGGACACAAGATTGTTTAACAAATCAGCTTGATTTTGAAATGAATTATACTGAAGAATTTTATTAATGTGGAAGACTGTTATCATAGTCTTGTTCATGCTGCAGTTATATGCTCTAAGACAATATGCGCTTAATTCTCTATTCTATCAAGTCATGATTATAAGTGATTGTGCTAAGCTAAAAGTATTAGGGTCTCAGTTGGACTGAGATTTTCATATCAGTTTAGCAGTTGATTTTTGAAATTCCTTTTTATTTTGCATTGGAACTGATATAATTTTCTTTTTTAGCTTGTATGTAATTTGCTTGATAAAGAAATCAAAGAAATTCCTGGGAAAACTGTATTTTGAACTGTAGTTTTCTTTGCGTGTGTTCATTTATTCCTCACATTTATGCTTAAATGGTTGAACTTATTAGTAATACATTGGTTCCTTCAAGGTGGATGGTCCATATCTGGCTATGATACTCCCAGCTTCAAAGGAAGAAGGCAAAAAATTGAAAAAGCGCTATGCTGTATTTAACTTTGATGGTTCACTGGCAGAGCTTAAAGGATTTGAAGTGAAGCGACGTGGAGAATTACAGCTTATAAAGATTTTCCAATCTTCTGTATTTGAAGCTTTCCTGAAGGGGGACACTTTGGACACTTGTTATGCCAGTGTTGCTAAGGTGAGGAGATGATGATGTTTGTGACCATATGCACTTAAAAGTAAATACAAATCAGGTTTTTTTGAAGCTGAGATCAGTTAATTGATCCTCAGTCCTACCTAAGAATGTTTTATTTTATGAATGTTCTTTCTAAGTATGCATATTCAGAAAGCCATTTATTTTCTAACTGTAAGTAATTTCTTTTTAGTGTGTTTTCCTTTGTATTTGTCCAAGAGAAACTTATTCTGATAATGAGTAATTTGAGTAAAGTAAGTTAATTTGAACAATTTAGTGACCACATTTAATAGTGATAGAATTTGAACAATTTAGTGACCACATTTAACAGATATCTCTATCACTCAGTCTGAATTCACATAGTTGCTGTTTTGGCAGTACTGAATTAATAGAGGATAAGAAGCTTTAGGAAGACTATCTGTTTTGGTGATATTGAATTATGAATGGATAAGAAGCTTTATGAAGACTATGTCATGTTTAATTATTTTTTTTATGATGATGGAGATTGGGATTTTTGTGTGTGGCTTATCTGTCCCTTGTTAAAGGGAATTTTTGTTTTGTATTTGCTGTTTATGTTTATTTACGGTAGATAAAAGTATAGTAAAAATGCATTTATAATGATTATACGAGTATAGTGAAGAAAAGGGTGTAGTTTAGATAAAGGTGTAGTAAAGATGGCCTTTGACTTGAACTGTAAGGTTTAAGTCAGTGACCACCTATATTGGGGATGTAGTGAAATGGAGGGTATAATAAAGATAGATTTGTATTGATGGTGGCCACT
Organism: Panulirus ornatus; assembly: GCF_036320965.1. Taxonomy (NCBI): domain Eukaryota; kingdom Metazoa; phylum Arthropoda; class Malacostraca; order Decapoda; family Palinuridae; genus Panulirus; species Panulirus ornatus. The sequence continues at coordinate 2,868,437 of NC_092243.1, read as the reverse complement.
TGTGGTAAGGATGAAGTACAGATGAGGGTGTAGGGAAGATGGCCTTTGACATGACCCTTTTGGAGCATATGAAAGACCTGTAAAGCTCAGATCAAAGGCCATCACTGTAGAAGATGTAATGAAGAAGGAGTGTATTGAAGCTGGTCTTTGTCATGACCTGTAAGATTTAAGTCAGAGTTGAATGGTGTCAAGGACTGTGAAAGTAAGGATGTAATGATGATAGTGAAGATGATGGTGTAGCGACGATAGCCTTTAACAGATCAAAGAAGAGTGCTAATGAGGGTGTAGTGAAGATGTAGTTTAGTGTGGATGAGGGTGCCGTCAACTTGTAATTTGGTGACGTTGAGGGCGTTGTGAAGATGGCTTTTGATCTGACCCCAAAAATGACCCATACTTCGCTCAAGATGGTTACAGACCAGCTGAAGAAGCTAGTAAAGCATCAGTAAAGGAATGCAAAGGTATTGAAAGTATGTATAAGGCAGTAACTTAAGTAGATTATTCAGAAATAGTTAAACAAAGTTCATTTTTTCTTATCTCTGGTTGACACACACTAATTTTTTTTTTTTAAGGTTGCAGATTATTGGCTTGATGTATTGTACAGTAAAGCTGCAAACATGCCCGATTCCGAATTGTTTGATTTGATATCGGAGAATAGATCAATGAGTAAGAAACTTGAGGAATATGGAAGCCAAAAGTCTACTTCCATCTCAACAGCAAAACGACTGGCAGAATTCTTAGGAGACCAGATGGTGAAAGATGCAGGACTAAGCTGCAGATTTATTATCTCTAAGAAGCCTGATGGTGCACCAGTTACTGAAAGGTGAGGTTTATGGTTCTTTTGTGCTGCTTGACATTCTGAAACAAGAAATTCTCCTTTACATTTTAGGGGTTTGTGTCACTGTGTGACAGTGGCTCTGTCTCCATGATTGTCTGAATTTCACAATCTGTTTTTTTTTTTAAATGAAATCTGTTATCATGACTTTACTATCTTTGAGACAGAATAACTGTCTTGCTTCTTCCTTCATGGACCTGATTGTTCCTTTACTGTTATCAGTGAAAAGTTGTTCTGGGTCACTGTAGTTTTTAGGGGGTTGTAAATTGTCAAGTCTACCTTATACTTCCTTCCAACAGTATATTTACATATGTACAGTTTGATTGATCCATCCTTAAATAATTGGTTTCTCCTGTTAAGAGAGCCAGTTCCCCTTCTATTTTTGCTTTCCCTTGTTGCTGCCATGCACCCCTTTGGGCAGATTCGGCCAGACTTTTAACTATAGTGAGGTTGGAATGTTTAACCAGATTGTCTTTGAACACTTCCTTACCGTTACACATATACCTCATTTTATGAAGGGATTGTTTTCCTGAAAGCCGTTTGTAGATACAGTTTAAGCAGATTTGGCTATAATCAAGTGTTATACAATGGGATATACACTCATTTCTCTCTGGCATTCTCATATACACATAGGAAGCTCACTGAGTGTATTATTATTGATCCTCACTAAATATCCTGATAGTATCAATTTGCTTGTCATACTGGTGTCTGCTGTTGGACAGCATGGTCTTGTGAAGCACTTTAAGCTCACAGCAGTGAGTGCAGTCTGATTGCTCAGCATTGCAACAGTTAACAGAATAAGTAACTAAATGCCAGAACAGCAATTGAGGGTGAAACAGTGACACTTAATACCAGTTTAGTGTTGTGTATATTATAAAATTCATTCCTTTAATGGGGTGATGAGACAATGATTAAATTTTTAGAAGTTAGAACAGCAGCATCCAGTCCTAGTTTAGAACTTTTTTCTTTTTTATTCATTGCATATATTGTTCATGCATCCAAATGTGTATGTGTGATTGTGTCTTAGTTGTGTTTGAAACATATTTCCATGTATTTATTCATGGTTTGTTTATGCACTTATGTTTTTCCTAGTACCATACATTCATATAGATAAATCCACATGTTCATCAAGTTTTTCTTTAGCTTTAGGTTGTGTTTGCATACTAGAAACATTCTTGTTTGAATACCAGTAGTACCATGCTTCATTATGTTGGTACTAATCAGTATTTTCATTATACCTTTGAAATAATGTGTGTCACTTACACTGTTGATTCGCTAAAGCATCCACTCATTGACCTCTAGCTATCCCACCTTTTTCCAGTCCTCGACAAACTGTACTTAACCTTTCATTTGACTTTGCATAATTGAGCATCATGTACCAAAATTGTGCCTTTTGTCTGTCTTTTTATTGTAGTTATATAACACTGTTTCATCATATGAATTAAGGTTGCAGGTTTTTGTAAGATTTCTCACACATGATGTCAAAGTAGAATTTATGAAAAATAAAGAATAGTAAATTAGCAGCAGCTTATTATACTTGGCCAATACTCATGTTTCCCCTTTGCACACTTTACTTTGTTAAGCAGTCTCAGTTCTGGATATTTACCATGTTTTCAGAAATTCTTGAGATTATTGGTATATGCAAACACATATCATTCTGTGTTTTGTGGCAATCCCACCTATGATCTTTCAAGCAGAGCTCCTTGCTGAAAGGGCCATCAGTCGGTGTACCTTACTTTCTTAAGCAGTCTTTACTGCAAATATCCTCTTTGATTTTTGAACTATTTAGGATTATTATTCTGTCTTTCAGGGCCATTCCATTAGATATCTTTCAGGCAGAGCCCTCAGTGAAACATCATTACTTGCGGCGCTGGTTGAAGGACCCATCACTTACAGACTTTGACATCAGGAATGTACTTGACTGGGAATACTATATTGAAAGACTGTCAGGAACAGTAATGAAAATTGTTACCATTCCAGCAGCTCTTCAGGTAATATACAATATTGCATGTTTCATTCATAGTACTCTAAAGTTTAGCAAAAGTAATTCCACTTTTTTGGATGTAGTATGTGAAATTACAGATTTTTCCAACACAGTTCTGTTAGTCTGTATCATGACGGTATAACAAAGAGTCATAGAGCAAAAATGATTTCTTGATTTAGGTTTGGTATTAGAGTATCCTATCTATCTACATCTCTCACGCTTGCTCCCTCTGGGAACTCCCATCAATGGGGTGGCCTCAGCAACAGTTTCCACTTATCTATTTCTTTGCATATCAGAAATATAGATGTTTTCAAAGAGGATGCAAATTGATATTTCATCAAACAAATTGATAAATCATTGTGATCTACCATCCCTCTCAAAAACTAGCATTTTGCTTTACATGTGTCACCTTCGTATAATAGATTTTGCTTCATATTTTATCTGAGAGGTCATACTGCATATCTTTGGATAAATTTTGCATAAGGTTATGTTTAGGAGAACAGAATTGCATTGATATAATTGCAGCGTACAGACTTGGTCATACACTGTATCTTTCTCCCGTGGTCATAGCTTTTTTCTGGAGTTACTTCTCATTAATGTGAATTTTTGACTCAAACATAGTATGTATACTGCTCCTCTAATGAGGTGAGTGAAAGCCTTTTAGCTGTAGCTTTCATCACCTAGGGTATTCAGGCATCCTTGCAGCTTTTGGCACTATAGTAATTCTGATAGTAATTCTGACCATTTTAAAGTCAAGGAGTTTGTAATCTTTCATGTGTTTAAGGTATTCAGCTGTTGTTCTAATCATTGTGGACTGACAAGCCGCTGCAGGTAACATTTGGATTAAAAAATGAGACAGATATTAGGTTATGTGTATTAATGAACATGGATTATATTCAAAACAAATTTGTGAATGCAACATTCTCGGGACATTTATATTACTTCTTTCTTTTTGTGATCAGGGTGTTGCTAACCCAGTACCTAGAGTATCTCACCCTGACTGGTTACACAAGAAAGTTTTAGAGAGGAATGATACTCTTAAGCAGCGGCGTATTACTGATATGTTTAGTGCTGCCCCCAAGCCAAAACCTCAGCGCCACATGCAGTCCATGGTTGATAATGTGAGTTTAGATTGAATATTTACATTTATTAGATTTATGGTATTGAAGTTTATTGGAATTTTTTCCTTGTAAATGGCTAATTATTCTTGAGGATAAGGAATATTCATTACCTTGGGTCTTGCATGTTTCTTATGTACCTGCCAAGAAGCACCAACTTCATTGAAAAATCATGGGAAATTTACAAAAAGAAAACCAATATACATTTCTTTTCACTGCCATAAAGTATATTGCAGAATTTTTATAAAGAATTCTGTACTGTAAAAATATAAAGATTTTGAAAAACTTAAGCATAGAATACAAATCCATATTGTGCTGTTAAAGTACGAGAAAGCTATGCTCACAGCTAAAAGAACAAACAGAAGTGATTAGTGGATATATTATGATACTACCACTTCTCCTCCTTCTACTGCTACTACTCAGATTACTACTACTGTTGATGATAATAATATCTATTTACCTATTTATGTATAATTCTCTCAGGAGCCTCTTTATGCTAAGGGTAGCACTATTTCCAGTAACAGGGATGGATTGGGATGGTATGTAAAGTGAGAATGTCATGGCAAATGATTTGGTGAAAAGAGAAAAGGTGGTGAAATCCATATGTGAGAAGAAATGTGACAAGGGAGCTAGAGTGGATGGTATTGCAGCTGGATTTAAGACGGGGATGACTGTTGTTGCTTGGTTAATTAGGATTTTCATTATGTGTATGGATTATGGTGAAGTGCCTGAAGATAGGCATAATGCACGTATAATGCCATTTTATAAAGGTAACTGTCAGTGTTCAAGTTACAAAGGTATTAGATTGTTGGGTGTACCTGATAAGCTGTATGCATGAGTGGTGATCAAGAGGATGGTGGTAGAGGTTGAGTGAATATATGATGTGGGAGGGAAGGTATTAGGAGTGATTAGTTTTTATCAATAGAGTAATGTGTGTCTACGAGTAGGTAAAAAGGTAGGTAAGTGGTTCTAGGTGAAGGTGGGTTTTTTGGTAGTGTCACCATGGCTGTTTGATTTATATATGGATGGGGTGGTGAGGGAAGTAAATGCATGGGTCTTGGAGAAAGGGGCAGGTATGCAGTTTGTAGGGGGGGAGAGGGCCTGGGAAGTGAGTCAGTTTTAGTTTGCTAATGACATGGCACAGATTGAAGTGAGAAACTGCAGAATTAGAGTCCAAGTTTGGGGAAGTGTTTTAATGGAGGAAGTTGAGATTATATGCGAATAAAAGCTACCTTGCAAACGCGGGAGACAGCGACAAAAAAAAAGAAAAAAAAAAGATATTAAGTTTCCCAGTGCAGAGAGATGGTTAGTTGGGGTGTGGGTTTAATTATAGAAAACTTGGATGAAGTTGGGTGTATTAAATACCTAGGAGTGGGCATGGCAGCAAATAGAGCAGAGGTAAGTCAATGTTGGGTGAGGTGGGGAAAGGTTCTGGGAGCATTGAAGAATTGTGGAAAGAAAGGTCACTATCTGAGAGGACATAAATGGGCTATAGATAGGGTTATATGGAGGAAGATGGATGAGTTGGAAATGAAGTGCTTGAGGACAATATGTGGTGTGAGGTAGTTTAATTGATTAAGTAATGGAAGGGTAAGAGAGATGTGTGGAAATAAAAAGCATGTGGTTGAGAGAGCAGAAGAGGGTGTGTTGAAGTGGTTTGGACATATGGAGAGAATGAGTGAGGAAAGATTGACAAAGAGGATATTTGTGTCAGAAGTGGAGGGGACAAGGAGAAGCAGGACACCAAACTGGAGGTGGAAGGATGGAATGAAAAAGACTTTGAGCGATTGAGGCCTGAACATAAAGGAGAGTGAGAGGCGAGCAAGGAATAGAGTGAATTGGAACAGTAAGGTATACCGGGATTGATGTGCTGTCAGTGGACTGAACCAGGGCATGTGAAATGTCTAGGGTATATGTATATGTACGTATATGAGTGGATAGGCCATTCTTCATCTGTTTCCTGGCACTGCCTTGCTGACGTCGGAGACGGTGATCAAGTATAATGAATGAATAGATATAGTCTTAGTGATGATGTATGTGAGGCATGGGTAATAGATGAGAATATATGGAGGAAGGTGCATTTACTGGAAGTGAAGTGTCTGAGGGCAGTATGTGTGTTAATGAAATAAGTAATAGTAGGTAAGAGAGAGATGTAGTAATAAGAAGAGTATGGTTGAGAGAGGTGAAGAGGGTGTGCTGAAATAGATTTGACATTTGGAGAACAATAGTGATGAGAAGTTGACAAAAGGGGCTATAATTACCATAAGTGTAGGGGACGAGGAGAAGGATGAAGTGGAAAAGATCTTGAGCAGTTGGGGCCTGAACATTGTGGAGTTAACCAAAGCCTATGAAGCAGTTGTGGTAGACCATGGATAGGTCTGTAGGATAGGGGGCTGTATTTTCATTGCATTACGCATGACAGCTGAAGAGTGGATATAAGTGAATGACACCTTTTCTTTCTCCATTCCTGGTGCTCCCTCGCTGATGTTGGAAACGGGAAATAAGTGTGAATTTGAGAAAAAGACTTTACTGCACCATAATTTTACAGTAGTCCCAACATGAGAGATATGGAAAGGAAGTGTTGGAAATTAAATGCTTGAGGACAACATGTGGAGTGAGGATGGTTGATTAAGTAAGAAATATTAGGGCAAGAGAGGGTTGTGGTAGTAGGAAGAATAAGGTTGAGAGAGTTTAAGGGGTGTCCTAAATTGGTTTAGACATATGGACAGGATGATTGAGTAGAGACTTACTAAAAGGGTATATGTGCTAGTGGTGGAAGGGAGAAGAAGGGCGTAAGTGAATAAGTATGAATTGAAGAAAAGACTTTACCGCACTGTAATTATATAGTAGTCCCAACAGTGTTTTATGGATGTGAGATATGGGAAGGAAGTGTTGGAAATGAAATGCTTGAGGACAGTATGATGAATTAGGATGGTTGATTAAGTGAGAAATGTTAGGGTAAAAGAGGGGTGTGGTAGTAAGAACAATAAGGTTGAGAGAGTTTAAGAGGGTATGCTAAATTGGTGTAGACATAAGGAGATGATGATTGAGAAGAGGGTATTCATGTTAGCAGTGAAAGGGAGAAGAAGGGGGAGACTAACAGGATAATTTTAATTGTGTATTTAGAATATACTTTGTATATTGTTCTCTAAATATACACACTATTTCTAAGTTTGATATCAATTTATCCCTGCAGTCAGAGCAAGATCTATTTGCATCTCAAACAACACCTGATATTGAGGATACATTAACACCACAGTCCCAAAATCAGGGAGCTTTGTTTCCCACTGTGACAAGTAAGAAGCGTAAAAGAGTTTCAGATTTAAATGAGAAGATTGATGACTTAACCAAAAGCTGGAGAGATGTTCTTGGTAACCCTCCAAAGATTGGGAACTCTAAGGTCAGTGGATGGATTTTCTTTTTATGTAAAAGTGAATTGTAGGGGATGTACTGTATTATGTATTAAGCATTTTTATTGTAAGATGTTTGTATTTTAATCGGTAGAAATCTTTCATCAAGATTATGCGAAATATGCTGTAAATTTGATTATTTATGGAGCATCAGCTAAGTATGTCAATACCCAAATTTTTACTCCTCTTAAAGTTCATCATTCTTTTCTGTAAACTTTTACCCATACTATAGTTTCATTATGTTATTTCACTCACACAAACTATACACTTTTCTTCTGAATCATGCTATTCTCCATTTCAATATCATTTTTTCTTTAATTTTTTGAAATTTATTTTACGTTACTTCATTGGTGATCAGAACCCATACTTGCAAAACATTTTCATAGCTTATACAGCTGTTAGGTAGCTGCTTGGGTTTTATAGTAACAAAACTTACTGAATTAATGGGAAAATTTTTAAATTGCTCTTCATCTTTCAAACATGAGTGTATGAGGCTGCACAGTCAGTAAAATGTTTTAGAGAAAAATCTACAAGTTCTGTGGTAGATATTTGTCTGTATTCATAGTGAAGTGGCTCTTGCTGCAGTCTCCTCTTAATTTAGTATACCATTATATCACATGCCTTGTAAAAGCAGTTCTCTCATTTTTTCAAGTGCATTTGTTGAATCTTTCAACTATTTCTGAAGTTGCTACTTGCTGAAGCACTCTTTTTATGAGTATTTTATCAATAACCCATAACAGGTGCCTTAACACATGAGCAGTGTCTTGTCATTCATGTGGCACACCTGTTAGAGTACTTTATCTATATAAGATTTCTTGACTCTGACAACATTTTAAATCCTTCAAGTTTCTCTCAGAAGAATCTCTTTTGTTTGCTATCTACAGTCAGCTTCCTATAACAGACCAGTGTTTCAGTCATATATATCACATAAAACTGTGCCTAACCTTATTTGAGAACCCATACTGGTAAATTAACTATTTTCCCTATTACATTCTTTAGTAATGGAAAAGTACATGCCTTTGTGCACTCACATATTTCATCCTTCTCACCTTTATCCCCTTTTGATATCCTTAACTATCTCATGCATTTCTCATTTCATTTGACAGTGATCACCTCACTCCTGTCAGATTCAAAAGATGCAGGGACATATAAAGGGAGAAAAGACAGTTGTTATGTTCAGAGTAAAGCAAATACTTGTCGTACCACAAATAAACTGAGTGCAAGAAATCATGAATTGAGCTCACTGTTGCCATCAGTATGAAAGGTAGATGTGGGAGTACCGAACATTATACATTCATAATGTTAGTCCACTAGGTCTTTACATTTTTGATTGATTTACTTAGTTCTGTACAGAACAATCCAAGAGAAAAGTACTATGAGGTTTCTGAGGTTTATTAGAATTATAAGACATTTTTACTTAAAGTGCACACCATTCAGAAAGCTAACAGAATTTGGAAGACTGGAGTGGCATACCCATAACTTTAATATGAACTAGATAGTTGTTTTGTGCACACCTTGTTCATGTTTGAATGTAATTTTTTTTTCTTTGCTCTATGTCATTTTTCTCTTAGTAAGCTGTGTCAGACTTCCCCTTTCAGACTTTTTTTTAATATCATCTTACAGACTTTCTTTAGTTTACCTTTCATAGAATACTTTTAAGTCTCCCACATTCATTATACCAGATGAAATTGGAGCACTGTAGATGAACTTGGCATACAGTACACTGGAGCTGTTTGGTACATAAACACAGTAGGCTTCCAAATAGACTTTGTATGATATTAGATGATGGTAGTTGTAAGAATGAATTCATATGAAAAAGAAGAATTGAGATTAATTGTTCCCAAATTGTAACAGAGGTAAGAAATTTGTGCTGCGTGCACAGCACAGATAGAAGTAGAATCTGTTTAACATTAGTTAAAGTTCAAAGCTGCACTAAAGAAATACCTGATGTTGGAAGTGCTTTCTGGTATTTAACTTAGCCACCATTATTTGCAAAGAAATTCTTTACTTAATCCGTATGAATTCCAGGAAGAAGTAGCAGCTTGGGTTATATTCCAAAAAAAGAAATGGGAGTTCCAGCGTCTTCAGCGGGAGAAACGATCTAAAAGAGTGCGGACTGATGGTTATCCTACCATAGGTAATGTCAGTGGCAGGGCTGATTCTGGCAGAGTAGTCAGGTCAGGGCCTACCACCACTCTTGGTGGCTTCCTGCGCAGATCTCAACGTACACTGTTGGATGTTCCATGGCAGATTATACAGGTATGATATTTGAGAATTTAGCTTGGTATTCTGATATATTACTGCCTATTTTATTATATTTTTTGTCTTGGTTGTCAGAGCCAAACAGGTACCTGATATGACCTTAACAGATATCATGTATTCTGTAAATCTGGTTTTTGAAATAAGTTTTTAGGAAAGGAATTACTAAAAATAAAATGAAAGACACGAATGCTCCAGTCAGTGATTTGGTGTCCACTCATATATATGTATCTAAAGAATACTGCCCATGTATTTCTTGTGTGTCATAGAAGTTAACTAAAGGGAATGGGGGCTTAAAATCCTCCCCTCTTGTATTACTTCCCAAAAAAATGAACACAGAAAGAAGCCAAGTGAGGATTTTTCCCTTTAAGGCTCATTCCTCTGTTCATCATGCTACCTCGTACACTTGGGAAATGGCAGTTATGTATGAAAAAATTGAATGTATCTTTTTTTTCTTTTCACATGTTTGCCATTTCCCATGTGAGTGAGGTTGCATCAAGAACAGATGACAAAATCTTGGAGGGGAAAATCTATCTATCTATATCTCTGATGCCTGTTCCCAACTGGAACTCCCTCATGGGTGTGGCCATAGCAATAGAGTCTCCATAACTAGTGAACTCTAGTGCCATTTCTTAGCCTTTAGTGCCTCACCCTTGACATTTTACATTATCATTTCAAGTATAGAAGCAATATAATATATTTTATAGTATTTCACTTTTTAAAGAAAATATATTTTGACCCCAAAAATACCCTGAGCTATTCGCTGCATTTTAGATCTCTTTTATTTGTTTGAAAAATAGATTCGCTTCAAAATTCATTTTAGTATAGGGCCTATTTTTCATGCTGAATATGACTGTCAGGTTGAAATATTGTTTAGAAGCCACCAAGTCCTGTAATTAAGCATTGATAATTGATTATTACATATTTGAGATATTTCTTTATTATTTGCATCATGATTATTTTATATCTTTTGGCCAAGGGAATATAAAAAGTTTAAGAGAGTCAGATCCTATCTATAGGGAAGATATTGATGAATTAGAAAACCATGTTCCTTAGTAGTCTGGGAAATGAGGAAGAACACTGTCTTGAAGAAACTAGACTTCTCTCACCAACTTCCCAAGGTGCTTTTACTTTATTGTTTTTCTTCAGTTGTGTAGATGGATTGCATTTTGTTGCCATTTCTCTGCAAAAAAAAATGTCTTTTCAGTTGTATGTTTGTTTCAGTGATTATTTATTTCAGTAACATAAAATATGGCTCAAACAACACATTTTCCCTTCCATCAAAGTGGCTCCATGACAGGTTAGACATTTAATGTATGGTGATGACGAACTCAATATCTTTACAGTTTTATTTGTCATGTATTCAGGTAGCTTTTGCATTGATTTTGCATTTTCATGTTGATATAAGAAATATATTTTAATAATTTCTGCATCCATACATTTGTTATTAACTGGATCTAAAAGAAAATAAAAGTACAAGGAAGCATCCTTGTCAGCCAATAACCACATTTGTTGTAATTGAAAACATGTTGTGCTTGTTCTTTCTCGAAAAAGTACAGTATACTACATTGTGTCATATTTTGTAGTTGCCAGGTATTGCTACTGTCCATTAGAGACTGTAGAAAGATTTTTGTCTGCAACTGTACATGTACGGAGTTAATACAGAAATTCATGTCAGCTGTCAGTTCAGGTAGAATGAGGAAGGGAGGGAAGCACCTCTGTCAGTGAGCTATGTGTGAAGGCAAAGGGCTTTGTTTTCTATGGCTAAGTTTACAGCCTAGAGGTGTTGGCCTGAAGCTGAATTAGGTACATTTGAATGACTGTTTTGCATTCTTCCTTAACTGTTTTAGTTATAGTGTGACTAGTATGGTGGTAATGAATACTTAGAAAATAAGTAAGAAATTTATGTCAGTGGCAAAGAGTGTCACAAAATGATATTTTGGCATATGCATTCACACTTGACCTGAAATGTAAGGTTTTATTGTTGTATTGGTTTGAAAAACTTTGATATTGAAATTGTCAATGGAATAGCAAAAAGATTAAACAAGAAATAAAGGTGTTTTGTCATGAAGATATGGTGTTACGTTAATAATTATAAACTTTATTACGTAAAACCTTTTTTTCATCTTGCAGAGACAAATATTTATTAATTAGAACCTTTTTTTCAGCTTGCAGAGACAAATACTCCAGGACTTTATAAATTATGGGCCTTAGTTGGTCATGATCTTCATCTGATAAAATTAATTGTCCCAAGAATATTTTATGTCAATCAACGTGTAGCTAAATCAGAAAGTGGAACAGATGGAGTGTGGCGCAAAGTAAATAAGACCCTTCCCCGCTCACATCCTGTTTACCACCTGTATGAATATACGGTTCCAGAGGAAGTGTTTCGAGAGCACAGTAATGAGCTTATGGCTGATTTGTCCACTCCTGATATTGAAGGGATTTATGAGACTCAGGTTTGTTATATGAATTTCAGTTTCTGCAGAGATGCACATCAAGCTTGAGTAACAGTTATATTTAGTTTGTGAATGCATAGTTAGTAACAGACCTTTTTATATTACACAGTTATGAGTGGTCTTCTGTATATAATGTATAACTTTTCAGGTAACTGCCTTTTGATGATGAAAATTATTATTTTGATATAAACTCGATTGGTCTCCTTTGCTATAAATGAGGGATACATTCCAAGAGAAAGTTGCATAAAATAAAAATGATGTAAAGAAAGATAGATTTTCATAGTAGAAGGGGTTAGATTCAAGACCTACTCCAAATCCAGTATTCCCAATTTTAGACATTCAGAAATAAGGCACTGGAATTGTATATACTTAATGTCTATAAACCTATTAAGAAAGCACATAAATGAATAATACTGTCTTCCACAGCCTATAGTTTTGAGCATGAGTAGTAGATTTTGTAGTGTGAAGATATCGCATTGCAGGTTAGAGTGAGGGGCTTGGCCTTTTTCATTCCATCCATCCACCTTCTTCTCAGTTTTCCCTTTTTCCTCCCATGTATATGCATCTTCTTAGTGTCCTCACCTCACTCATCCTCTCCATATGCCCATAACATTTTAGCACACCCTTCTCAGCTCTCTCATACATTCTCCTTATCCTACCACACCCCTCCCTTATCCTGTCATTTCATATTCAATCAACCCTCCTCACATCACATTTTGTCCTCACCACTTCACTCCCATCACATTCACCCTCTTCTGTATTTGTTTATGCGCTGCCCATGCCTCACATTGTATCACACAGCACTGTCGAAACTACTATGCGATCAAACACCCATTTTTGCTGTCGTGATTTCCTTCCACACTTTCCTTAGTGTGCCCTGGACCTATGCCCCCTTACCTAACCTATGGCTCATTTCAGCTCTGTGATTCCATTTGCTCTGATGATATTAATTTTTGATACTCCCAGGTTCACTGTAGCATGTTTGTAGATTTTATTTTTCTTATGATTGTGGCATTTCAGATTTTTTATGCATACACAAATCAAGTTGTAGCATTACTTGCTAAATTTCAGCTCTACTTTGTCATGATTTGCAGCCTCCTTCCATATAACAATGTTTTTTCAACTTCTGCTCATAAAGGATTCCTTATTCTTGACGTAATCTTGGCTGTGAGTGAGCTCGCTGATTCACCGAGCTTTTGATTTTGTCAGCATTCCTTTTTATTGACTGGAGTAAAGAACGGCATTACACAACTAGCATCATGTGCAAACTGGTAGATGATAGGCTGTATATACCATGATCTATTTCAGTGCTTCCTATATGAAGTACATATCTCGTATAGTATAGGTGTTCAAGTGCTCGACTTTAAATCACATCCTTTACGTAAAGATATTAAATTTTTGGTGGTAAAATATATACTGTCTATCAGTGAATTCATTTAAAGCAAACTTTCTTAAAGCAAGGGAGGCCAGTATTAATATGTGGTATATATGTAACATCAGAGGCTTTAACTTGTATATTTACTTACAACAGATTGAACCTTTTTGAGAATTTATACCAGTATCAAACTTTGCTTTTTTTGGAGTAATGTTGATAGACGAATAATTAATTTTTTCATCAAATTACAAACAGTTTATTAATATCATACAGGTTCCACTGGAGTTTAGAGCTGTTGCTCAGCTGGGATGTGTGTGTGTGGTTGACAAGACACTTGCTCGACCTGACACAGACACCTTTGAATTGGGCCAACTCAGGTTCAAGACTGTAGCACAGTTCCAGTATTTGGAGGAAGACAGCTTGCATCACATATATCTCTATCATCACCGTAGTGGTAACAAAGCTATGTTTGGTGTCTTTTTCCACCAGAGTAAGAAGGCACATATTTTTGTATTGGATACTGTGCGCAGTAACCAGATGCCTAATGCCAATAATCTGTATAATGCTGAGAGAAATGCCAAGATTTCCAAAGGATTTGAGGAGTCTCAGCTCCCAGAATCTAACTTTATATTTGAGATAAAGTTTGAAACAGATTTGAGGCAGGTTCACCGACAAATTCAACGCCTTTTGCAAGGCTACCGAGATGAGAAACGAGGGCCAACATTTCTAGTTATTCAGTCTCCACATGACCTGCCTACTGTAACATCTCTCATGCCAGGCTTAGGAGAATTCCCTCAAGTGCCTATTCACATTAATGATGTTGATACCCTGTATAATGTCCTTGACTGGCAGCGTGTGGGAGCTAGAGTAATGATACGGCACTTCCTTGGTCTGAACCAGTTATTACATACTGCAATGGAGCAGAGTCGCTATTTTCATGTGCCTGTTGGTAACTTACCACGTGATACAACTGCTTTTGGTGCTGACCTGTTCTATGTGAGACACTTACAGAAGCATAATGCAGTAGTATGGTGTTCCCCAGGTCCAAGACCTGATTTAGGTGGCCATGAACATGATGACAATCGATTAGTTGCAGAGTTGGAGGAGGCAGCTTCTGCAGCTCAAGTCAATAACCATGGCTGCTATCCTGCTGTATGTGTGGAATTGGATCTAGATGCATTAGCAGTGACCACACTCTTACAGGTAGGAACTTTACAAGTAGCTATTGAAACTTTTATGCTTGATGTGTGTATGTATGTGTATGTGATTACATACACATTTTTACAGTATGGGATAGGGTGACTATGCTCATAGGGCCCATTTCTTCACCTATTTACTCATAAACATCAAAAAGCTTTTTTTTTCACTATTTAATCATTTAGCTTGTTTCCAACGTTCACCTAAGATTACTTAAGAAGTGCTCTTCAAGTCCAATCAAAATAGTTTCTTGTTATGCCCACTGTTGGTTCAGTTCATATTATCCTTTGATAGCCGATTAGTATTTCTACTTTGTCAAGTCAGCTTTTAATCTTGAAAGTTATATTCAGTAGGTAATAGTTGGTAGGCAGCCAACAACTAGGGACTTATATTATCAGTGCCACCCACCTGGGTATCAAGAGGGTGAGTGACAGCTGCATAGTGAGGCAGCACTTCAGTTGTTGTCAAGTTGCACTCCTCTGATCCAGGCAGCTGCCTTTTTTTTTTTTTTTTTTTTTTTTTCATCCACTTGTAGACTCCTAGCATTCTGTTCTCAAACATGCCATCTATTCTTGGCAACACTTAACATTAGATTTTCCTGTGGTGAGCTCTGTGTGCCAGCCCTGCGTTTTGGCAAAATGGTTGGAGCAGTATGTAGGAGCAGTAGGTAGGAGCATTAGGTAGAAACATTAGAAGTAATTGGTAGGAACATTAGGCAGGAGCTTTAGGTAGAAGTTCCTGACCTTGATGCATTTATGGACTGCACAGGGTCGAGCTGCATAGGTGTGAATCCAGGTTGTGGCAGTCAGTCCACAGTCAACCCAATTGTTCATCCATCTTTAGAGGCTGATTGATAAAATGGATACCCAGTTCAGGCTAGGGCAAGTATGAAGTCTGTTGGGGATGAGAGAGCTTGGGAAGTGAGTCAGTTGTTGTTCGCTGATGATACAGCGCTGGTGGCTAATTCATGTGAGAAACTGCAGAAGCTGGTGACTGAGTTTGGTAAAGTGTGTGAAAGAAGAAAGTTAAGAGTAAATGTGAATAAGAGTAAGGTAATTAGGTACAGTAGGGTTGAGGGTCAAGTCAATTGGGAGGTAAGTTTGAATGGAGAAAAACTGGAGGAAGTAAAGTGTTTTAGATATCTGGGAGTGGATCTGGCAGCGGATGGAAGCATGGAAGTGGAAGTGGATCATTGGGTGGGGGAGGGGGTGAAAATCCTGGGAGCCTTGAAGAATGTGTGGAAGTCGAGAACATTATGTCGGAAAGCAAAAATGGGTATGTTTGAAGGAATAGTGGTTCCAACAATGTTGTATGGTTGCGAGGCGTGGGCTATGGATAGAGTTGTGTGCAGGAGGATGGATGTGCTGGAAATGATATGTTTGAGGACAATGTGTGGTGTGAGGTGGTTTGATCGAGTAAGTAACGTAAGGGTAAGAGAGATGTGTGGAAATAAAAAGAGCGTGGTTGAGAGAGCAGAAGAGGGTGTTTTGAAATGGTTTGGGCACATGGAGAGAATGAGTGAGGAAAGATTGACCAAGAGGATATATGTGTCGGAGGTGGAGGGAACGAGGAGAAGAGGGAGACCAAATTGGAGGTGGAAAGATGGAGTGAAAAAGATTTTGTGTGATCGGGGCCTGAACATGCAGGAGGGTGAAAGGAGGGCAAGGAATAGAGTGAATTGGATCGATGTGGTATACCGGGGTTGACGTGCTGTCAGTGGATTGAATCAGGGCATGTGAAGCGTCTGGGGTAAACCATGGAAAGCTGTGTAGGTATGTATATTTGCGTGTGTGGACGTATGTATATACATGTGTATGGGGGTGGGTTGGGCTATTTCTTTCGTCTCTTTCCTTGCGCTACCTCGCAAACGCGGGAGACAGCGGCAAAAAAAAAAAAAAAATATATATATATATATATATATATATATATATATATATATATATATATATATATATATATATATATATGGATCTGGAGAAGGCATATGATAGAGTTGATAGGGATGCTTTGTGGAAGGTATTAAGAATATATGGTGTGGGAGGCAAGTTGTTAGAAGCAGTGAAAAGTTTTTATCGAGGATGTAAGGCATGTGTAAGTGTAGGAAGAGAGGAAAGTGATTGGTTCTTAGTGAATGTAGGTTTGCCGCAGGGGTGTGTGATGTCTTCATGGTTGTTTAATTTGTTTATGGATGGGGTTGTTAGGGAGGTCAATGCAAGAGATTTGGAAAGAGGGGTAAGTATGCAATCTGTTGTGGATGAGAGAGCTTGGGAAGTGAGTCAGTTGTTTTCCGCTGATGATACGGCGCTGGTGGCTGATTCATGTGAGAAACTGCAGAAGCTGGTGACTGAGTTTGGTAAAGTGTGTGAAAGAAGAAAGTTGAGAGTAAATGTGAATAAGAGCAAGGTTATTAGGTATGGTAGGGTTGAGGGTCAAGTCAATTGGGAGGTAAGTTTGAATGGGGAAAAACTGGAGGAAGTGAAGTGTTTTAGATATCTGGGAGTGGATTTGGCAGCGGATGGAAGCATGGAAGTGTAAGGAAATCGTAGGTTGGGGGAGGGGGCAAAAATTCTGGGAGCCTTGAAGAATGTGTGGAAGTCGAGAACATTATCTCAGAAAGCAAAAATGGGTATGTTTGAAGGAATAGTGGTTCCAACAATGTTGTATGGTTGCGAGGCGTGGGCTATGGATAGAGTTGTGTGCAGGAGGGTGGATGTGCTGGAAATGAGATGTTTGAGGACAATATGTGGTGTGAGGTGGTTTGATTGAGTAAGTAATGTAAGGGTAAGAGAGATGTGTGGTAATAAAAAGAGTGTGGTTGAGAGAGCAGAAGAGGGTGTTTTGAAATGGTTTCGTCACATGGAGAGAATGAGTGAGGAAAGATTGACCAAGAGGATATATGTGTCGGAGGTGGAGGGAACGAGAAGTGGGAGACCAAATTGGAGGTGGAAAGATGGAGTGAAAAAGATTTTGAGTGATCGGGGCCTGAACATGCAGGAGGGTGAAAGGCGTGCAAGGAATAGAGTGAATTGGAACGATGTGGTATACTGGGGTCGACGTGCTGTCAGTGGATTGAACCAGGGCATGTGAAGCGTCTGGGGTAAACCATGGGAAGTTCTGTGGGGCCTGGATGTGGAAAGGGAGCTGTGGTTTTGGTGCATTATTACATGACAGCTAGAGACTGAGTGTGAATGAATGGGGCCTTTGTTGTCTTTTCCTAGTGCTACCTCGCACACATGAGGGGGGAGGGTGTTGTTATTCCATGTGTGGTGGGGTGGCAATGGGAATAAATAAAGGCAGACAGTATGAATTATGTACATGTGTATATATGTATATGTCTGTGTGTATATATATGTATACATTGAGATGTATAGGTATGTATATTTGCGTGTGTGGATGTATATGCATATACATGTGTATGTGGGTGGGTTGGGCCATTCTTTTGTCTGTTTCCTTGCGCTACCTCGCTAACGCGGGAGACAGCGACAAAGCAAAATAATAATACTAATAATATATAACGTTAATGAGATAGCCTTGATTAGGGCCTCAGTTGCTCATGTTGTCTCTGCTCACATATAAAAAAAAAGTAGTGCTTAAAGCAAACTTCTTCCATGGGCACCACTCTTAGATTCTTTCCAGTCATTAGAACTGTCAGTTGACCTCCAATTTTTCTCCATGATTTTGCTTTGACCTGCAACTTTTCCTCTTCCATCCTTAGTCAACTTCTATCCCATCCACTGTGAACTCATTTACTTTTGTTATTTACCATTCAGACTGATGTTACTGTACATCCTGTGTATTCCAACACGTTCTTTACTTCAGCGTTCTCTTCCTATAATCAAAGCATTCCACCTTTCTGCCACACTCTTCAGATTCAGCTAAGAGAACAGCATTATCTCCATACATCTATGGAATCATACATTGTCTTTCTCCATGGTTGAGTTGTAAACTGGTATCACTCACCTCTTTGTCTTTTCTCATAATGCCCATCCAAAGGGTTAGATAAACAACCTTGATAACATTATACAACCTTGATAATATTCCACATTTACTTCAAAACTTCTCTCTTTTACCACCACTTACTTGTGTACTTGTGCTATCTTTCATCATAAATGCTCCTAACAGCATTCAGAAGTTTTCTGTGTGCACCATACATTGACAGAACTTCCCAGAGATGTTTCCTGTTGACTCTGTCATATGTCTTTTCTAAATCTTTTACTGCTATATAAAATTTCTCCAGTTTAAAGCTTTTGCCACAGTTTGCATACATGCAAAAATATGGTATTTGCACTCCCTTCCCTTCCTAATTCCACCTTGTTTTGTAACCTTCAAGGAACACCCCTTATTTTTGAAATTTTACTTATACCATACCTCCTTTTTCATGTCCTCGTATCTCCCACTTCTATTTTACACTCTTCCAACTTCCATTCTTATCCTCGTTTACCAAGTATATCATATCTTATATCATTACCTCTGGTGTTTAATGTAGCCTCTCCACTTCTCAGCTCTATACTTTGTAACATGAGGCTTCCCTAGCTTATCTAGTGCATCCTCAGTTTTCACACATGCCTCTCTTCTGCTTATGTTTATCTCCTTTAGAAATAACTTGTTTTCCTTTAACTTTTATTCATTCTTTTTGAGATATCCTTCTTGCTTTCCTATTGCTTATCATCCCTGAATTCTTTAAGTCTTGTAGCCCTAAATTCATTGGTATTTTGTAGAAGATTCATCTTCTTTCAAACTCCTTTTTTATATCAGCCAGTTTTGTCATCTCATTTCACCAGTTGGTTCCACCTTTTCTACACTACATTGTCAATGTCATATCACAGATCTCATTTACAACCTCTGTTAGAAGTTTTCAGGTTTCTCCACATCACCTTAGCTCACTTTTTCTCTTCTATGCATCTGATGTACCCCACTTAATGGAAATAGGTGTGATAATATTAGATAAATAAGGTGATTTATGTTTTCCATTATATATTGTAAAATACTGTCATAAATATAATTTCCTAATTGCAGACACATCACATAAATGAACTGGAAGGGACTAGTAGTAGTGTAGCCTTTGATGCTGCACCTCAAGCCTCTTTACAAGACATGATAGGTGGAGCTGAGTCATCACTTACAGCTTATGATGAAACTGCCCGATGTGCTCCAGCATTTAGGATTCTCCGCCAGATGGTGGCTGCTTGGCTCCGAGATGTTTCTCTCTACCAGAATGTATTTGCTGACTTCCAGATAATACATTTCTACCGATGGTTACGTGATTCAGGCTCACTCATGTATGATCCTGCACTTCATCGCATCCTTCACACACTCATGCACAAACTGTTTCTCCATCTTGTAGCAGAATTTAAGCGTTTGGGGTCTGTCATTGTCTTTGCCAATTTCAATAAAATAGTTCTGTGCACCAAGAAGAGGAGAGTAGACGATGCTATTGCTTACGTACAGTATATAGTGAACAGCATTCGTGGTAAAGAGCTATTTCATTCTATTGATATTTCCTTTAACCAATGTTGGGAATATCTCATGTGGTTGGACCAAGCAAATCATGGTGGCATAAAAGGAAAATTACCAAAGGATATCTCTCAGACAGAAAAAACTCTTAATGAAAATAAAGATTCTGATGATGAAGAAATCGATTATCTTGAAAGGCAAAATAATACTGAAAATAATGAAGAAGGGGAAGGAGAGGAAGATGGTCCAGTCATTGAAATGAACTGGAATATGGCTGAATATCTCCCTGAATGGTGTGGTTGTCAGAGCAGCTTCAACAATGTTATAGCATCTTATATAAATGCTGTATTTGAAAAACAGCAAGAAGAAAGCGGGCGATATACTCCTGGCAATACTCCTGTTAAGCGTAAAGTTTCTAGTCAGGCAAGTCGCAAACCTCAAGATGCTCTTCAGGGATATGTAGAGTTTGCACAGGATCTTGTATCTGGAGAACTGGCACAAAAGCTTTACTTCATTACACAGAAGATTCAGAAGAGAGGAACCAGTGGGAGAGAAAAGGAAGAAGAGTTGTCCCCAGTGATAACTTCATATGATCAAAATAGTAGTCCAGCACTAGAGTTTGTGAAAAGTGTTGTCAAGGTTTTATCCTTGGACTCATCAGTTACAGAACAGGTATGTCATGGAGAAGTAGACTTTATAGCCACATTTGATTTTGTTTATGTACTTTATTGATTTACATGAAAGGCTTACTACCTGTACATATTTTCAAAGCAAAAAGGTTCTTTTTCACATATCCTTGTCTTTCTTTGCTTCCAAACAAGTTCACACCCACTCTCTTGACTGTCATGTATGATGCACCAAAACCAGAGCCCCCAATCCACAGCCAAGCCCACTTCCTGTTCTCTGTTTCAGCCTATTGACAACAAGATGTGCCCTGTATACCATATCACTCCAGTTCTCTTTATCCCATACACACCTTACATTCTCTTGCATGCTCATTGCCCAGTAACACAAGGGATCTTTTATGTCACCCTTCCATTTCATCCTTGGTCTCCCACTCTGCCTTGTTCCTTCCACTTCTGACATGTATATCCTCTTACTCTTTATTTAATTAATTTTGTACTATGTCCAGACCACTTCAACACACCCTCTTCAATTCTCTAGAGTATACTCCACTTATTGCTGCATATCTTTTGTACCTTGTCGTTCCTTACTCAGCTCTCCTCTCTTCACACATTGTCCTCAAACATCTCATTTTTGACATGTCTCCTGTACTTTTGGATCTAGGTCCCATGTCATGCATCTATACACGATTATCCAGACTATATCTCTGATATCTCAGCAAATGTACCATCTTTGCCTTCATGGGCAGTGACCTTTCTTTCCACATACTCCTCAGTGCATTCATGACCTTTGCCCCCTCCTCCATCCTATGGTTCAATTAAACTTTCATAGTTCAATCTGTTGCCATGTCTATTCTCAGGAGCCAAAAGTAAGTCACTTCATTCAGGTCCTTCTCGTCTGAACTCACTCTAACTATCCTTTCTTGCCCTACACCTACAACTTACTTTACTTTTATTGATGATAATTTTTTTGTGCTTAAATATAAGAAATGTAATGTGATGGCTGTTGTTTATCTTCATCTAACATTTGTTTAAAAAATTCCTTAAAACTTTGGTACACTTTTTCATTTCATATATGATTCTGCTTGAAGAATAATTTGCATATCCACTCAGATTTTTGGCATTTTCAATTCTTTGTCGATACATCTTTTCAAGAAACTCTGTTTTATGGAGCAGTCACAATCCACATAGATTCCATGTAGTCATAATATGTACACTACATTCATTTGTGTGCCTCTAACGTAGTGGGGGTAATCTGACGTAAATGTATATCTGATGGAAAGTTAATAATTTCATACAATTAATGATGTCTTCAAGCGTATCTTGAAAAATGTTTAGTTTGTTGGAATGGTGTCAATTTATGCATTTATTTGAGGGTTCTTTATATCAGTGATCATGACAAGCTGTTTGCTTTTAGGAAAACCATCAACTTTTTAGATGACACCTGAAAAGAACTAACTGGTTATTAACTAAATATGACAGTGAATTTTTAATATTATGATCTTTTTTTGCATTCATATGCAGTAGGAATTACTTAATAGGGTCATTTGACCTTTTTATTTGCTTTATGGTCTATGCATAATATTAAATTGGTGAGTATGTTAGCAGGGCCAATATTTCTGGTTTTATTTGTTTGTTTGAAGAAATGTTTCAAAATCTTTGCAAATCTTGGTTTTTAAGATTAAATTTACAACAGTAATTCGATTATCAGGTTTGCAAGCTTCGCCGAGACCTGCTCAAGCTATTAAACATCGGAGAATTTTCCCCAGAGGCTGAGTGGAAGGACCCATGTGTTTCTTATGTTCTGCCTGAGGTGATTTGCCGTGCCTGTAATCACTGCCGCAACATTGACCTCTGCAAGGATCCTTATCATTCTGTGGAGCATGGAGTGTGAGTACTTAAGATAAAAACTGCATTTTCTCTCAAGCTGTGTTTCAGTATATTCTATGGGTCACCTTTCTCACTAGATGCCAGGTAGACTTAGTCTGTCAGTTGCTGGCCTTCCAATTAAGCTTCCTGAAGTGTCTTCCTCTTCAAGTGAGCTCTTAAGGCACTCAGTTCATCTTATTGTAGGATGTCTTTGTGTATATATTCCTTCAGGCGTTCATTTCAGATACTTCTTGGCATATTTCGTGTCTCCATCCTTTGTACACACAGTGAAATGTGTATCTTCCTAGATGGGTCCAGTGAATTTGAAATTATCAGTCCAATACATGTTATCTTGGTAGGGTTGAGTGTGAATGCATTTATGGTAGTCCCACTTTATACTTATTTCTACTGAAATATTAGTTCAGTGGAAGATTTGTTATGGCAAATGACAGGAAACGTCCCTAGCAATTGATATTTTACAAAATCATGAGAGCAGAACAACAAATGTGAGGCCAGACCAATGGGCATTTAGACCAATGGGCATTTCTCAAAATCTTCATCTTTGATGTTGTATTTTTTCTCACAAGAAGAGGTAAAATACTTTTTTTACCATGTGTATATGGCCATACCACCACAGCTTGTCCTTTTTATCTTTTTATTGCAGATGTAACATTTAAGTCCTTAGTTATCTTTACATTTCTCATGTTAATATTTCTCACAACTTTTTTGAATAAATTTAACGTCATTTTGGCAGCCTGTTTAAAAGATGTTTTTATGCTAGACTTCTCACTTGCTCTCACCTCTCCCATAGTTCTTATAGGTACAGTCAGGTACCCTAAGCAAGGGAGAAGAATATAACAAAATATCTTGGAAATTGTTTCTATATTAACATGACTATTATTGTTCTTATATTTTCGTAACTACTTTTCATATTTATAGGCGAGTCTGGCTGTGTCCTGTATGCAATACAAGTTATTCAGCTGGTGAAATAGAACATCTACTGCTTGTTCTCATCCACACCAACTCCATGGCACATGTTCTTCAGGATCTTCAGTGTGATCGCTGTTCACAGGTCAGGATATGCCTTTATGGTTATACAAGTTTTCATTAGAGTCAGTACTTTGTAAGATTACTGAATATTACTTTGTATTGTATAGCATAATTATTTCAAGAGCAATATTTCAAAAACCCAATATCAGCACAAGCCAGCAGCTGTAACTTGAGTTTACTGTTAAGGTAATATACAATGCAAGAGAGCTTTTCCAAGCATTATTACTCTAACTATATGCAAGCAAAACTTTATTTAATGTAACTGCATCTGGGGTAGTCATTCAGGTAAATGTGTCATATATAAAAATAAACTCTTTATTGTAATATTTATTATTTATTATATTTAATTTCTGTTTCCCGTGTCAGCGAGGTAGCACCAGGAAACAGACGAAGAATGTCCCATCTACTAATATAGACATATATTTTTTATTGTTTGTTTTACTTTTATTTGGTATCTGTCGATCTGGGGAAGCATTATGAGAACCTTGATCATTTTAGGTACAGAAGCTTTTCATTGTTATATTTCAGTTTTAAAACAAAGTTTTTCTGGTTAAAAAATACCTTGAACTATTACCTGCAATTCATGTGACTCCCATTTGTTTGGGGAGTATGGTTTCAGATGTGTGGATGTCCAGTAGAGTACTGTGAATTGGGTAGGCATTTGGTTAGTAGTTGTCAGATCATTTCGGCATTTATTTGTTCTGTCAGGGTTACTTTTGACTGCAGTTGTAGATCTGTAAGTAGAGATTCCTGAGTATGAGGCAGGGGCATGCTTTTTTATTTCTACTAACAAATTAAATACCCTCAGAACATTGCCCATTTCCTCTTACACCCATTTATTCCACTGATTATTTCACCCACTGTTATTCATCCAGTAACCCATCTTACCTCAGACAGCCACTCATCATTATCTGCCAGTTACCCATACAAATTCATCCATCAGACCTATCCTTTCAACTAGACATTTCCACTTACCAGACTCACCCACTTCGTTCCTTCATCCGTCTTCTTGGTTATCTGCAGGTATAAATACATATGTGTATGAGAATAGTACATTTAAGAGGATTTATTATGTCGTATTCAATCCATTACATGACTTGTTTTAATGGAATAATGTTGATTAATTATCTTCTTGTAGGTTAAGCAGCCCAACATGGCCCTCTACTGCACATGTGGAGGACGCTACAAGACCCTCCTGAATCGTGAAGAGTTCAGTCACAAACTAAGAGTCTTCAGCAAAATTGCCACTTTTTATAACATGCCATTTCTGAAGGAAACCATACAGTGGATGATTGCAAATAATACTTGGATTAATGTATAATTTACAGAAAGATACTTTAGAGTGCTTTAAAAAAAGTGCTTTACAAATTCACAGAATTCCAACTTTTTTTTATATTTTGGCAGGGAAATCATATTCTATCATCATCATTACCTTCATTCCTAATTCCCATGAGGCTGATCAGATATCTGCAGCCTATGATATCACTCAAACTCCAGCTTATACCTAGTGTGTATGAACTTACTTTTCACTCTGCACCCTGAGTTGATTCATCAATAAGACTAGCATCTCCCTTCACTTCTGTCTGTCTATCTATCTATCTATCTATATCTGGAAACTCTCACACTTTTATCACACTACCATTATGTACGGATTGCTTCCATTACATCCAATCTCCAGTCATTCTTCTAACTTCATATGGATTGTCCCTAGCCCTAATCACTTTTCAAACTGCATCCATTCATCTATTTTGTATGCTACCTTGCTTCTTTATACCTTCCATTACAATAGTGAATATCATTTTTAACTTATGAACTTTCAAACATCCTATATGGCCAAACCATTCTAAAAGACATTCTTCCATGCACTTTTGTACTGATTTCTTCCCAAGACATATGCTTCTCATATCTTCATTCTGTTTATTCTCATAATTCCAATAATACTATTCAAAGCACAAATCTCTATTGCATTGATTTTTTACCTATTTTGACATATAGGAAGATGGATGACCCATCAGCACGTAAGAGCTGGAATTGGTACTCCATCATACAAGCTTCTTATACAGACTGCACTTAAATTTTGCTCATTCACCAGAACTTTCAGTGCAATTCAATTTTATCACTTTCGTGACTTCTTTTATTTTAAACTTTACTCCTAAATAATAAACTTGTCCACCACTTTGTTTTTCACCACAGACATATTTCACCATGATTGCCCATCCCATTCAAACTCTTGCATTTTTCTTTATTTACATTCACTTTTAGTCTCCTTATCCTACTTACGTAATATATATAGTCCACTATTCTATCCAGTTTTTCCTTTGAATTACGTAAGAACAAATGATTCTATGTAT
Source organism: Panulirus ornatus (assembly GCF_036320965.1). NCBI lineage: Eukaryota > Metazoa > Arthropoda > Malacostraca > Decapoda > Palinuridae > Panulirus > Panulirus ornatus. The sequence goes on along the minus strand of NC_092243.1, from coordinate 2,842,456 downwards.
ACAGCAAATGTAGCAACTTTCATCCTGTTTCTTCACAGTTAAGTATTACACTACTGTAACCCCACCTCACTCTCATCTCATGTAATGCTCCTTCTATAAAAGCATGAAATAGCCATGGTGACATTTCACAACCCGATGCACTCCTGCCTTTATTTTGAATCATGTTCAAACATCCTCTAACACACAAGCTCTTATTACATCATATTGCTGTGAACAGTATTTGAAGTCTTCCATGCATACTTCCTATAGTGTTTTCCTGTCTTATGCCTTTTCTAAAGCCATAAATGCTGCAAACACCATCCTCTCTTTCCCCAGAGTTTGCTCAGTCACTTGTGTAAATGCAAATGATGATGTACACAGTACACACCCTCACTTTTCATAAATTCACCTTTTTCTTTACCAATGGGGGGTTCATCAAACCTTTTAACACTGATTCACCATACTACCAGTCACCTTGCCATTTGTGCAAAGGAGACTTATTCCTTTGTAATACTTACATTCGCTTTTACTCTCCGCCTTTAATTTTCCCCCATACTTGATCGCCATTTTCTGTGTTAGCATGGTAGTGCTAGGAACAGATGAAGAAGGCCACACCCATTCACATCCATTCTCTAGCTGTTATATGTAATGCACTGAAACCACAGCACCCTTTCCACAACCAAGCCCCCACAGACCTTTCCATGGTGTACCCCACATGCATCATATGCCCTAGTTCAGTCCAATGACAGCACCTTGACCCCAGTATATCAAATCATTCCAATTTACTTATCCTTCCTTTTTATATTAGAAAAAGAACTGCCTTCATCAAGTCATCAGCCACATGACCACTTTTTCATGCACTTTCTCTAGATCAGCTCACAGCTGTTTCACATTCAGTTTTTACCACTTTACTCATCCCCCCAGCTTTACCATTATTTATGATCTTTATTATTCTTATTTCCTCTGTAATGATTACCTTTTATATTCTTTTCCTTTTACCTCATATTCTATTGTATCAATAGACACATCTCTTTCACTACCTTTTCTTGTTAGTTCTTAAAAAAGTATTCTCTCTGTCATTTACAAACTTCATTATTTATCACAAGGATTTTCCCAGACTTGTCAAATACACTCACTCCTAACACATACTTTTGTTTTATTTAGGCAACTTATTCCAAAATAGTTTGTAAATCTCCTTTCATTTCTCATTCAATTTCTCCAAAAATTTTCATCTTTTTCATTGTATTCATATATACCATCCCTTTAAACTATATTAAGTAAAAATAAGTAACTATGCAAAAATAGTATTACTTCACCGTTCATGCATCATTTTTTTACTTGCTGTTTATGCCAATTTTATGCCGCCAAAAACAGAAACGTAGTATCATGCTGCAAGGAAGCTTATTACAGTACATAAAGAAGATAGTGAAGGTATAGATTTATGAGTACAAAATATATTTCATTTTAGATATTTATACAGAAGTATGTTTTAATCCTTTTATAATTTTTTTTATCATTCATTTCAATTGCTTGATCAACTTAGGTGTATGATCCTAAAAAACTAACTTAAGAAATTCCATATAACTAAATAATTTACGCATAAAAAGCACTATTACCTTATGTCCCGGGACTGCAGACTAGGTTTTCATGGTTCAGTGATAAATTCTGTCAGAAGAGTCTGCTGAAGTTGTGTTTATTCATTTGGGTGAGATATCTCCTAAGCTTCTGAAAATATGTGTTGAGTAACATTTGCTGTGAGTCAACATCTTTCTTTCAAACGTGAAGCACATGTCCATGTATTGTGACCCTTTTTGAAGCCAAGTTGATAATTTGTAGATCCAAGAAAACCTGAAATTGTAACTGGTCTCATAAGCAAAAAAAAATTATGATGGCTAGTGTTATGGAAAATAGTCATTTATTCAGAGGGAGGATTATAATCACAAATTGTGTGTTATTGACTCCAATTATTACTCCATGCAGCAGATCAGTGAAGGTATAGATTTATGAGTACAAAATATATTTCATTTTAGATATTTATACAGAAGTATGTTTCAATCCTTTTATAATTTTTTTATCATTCATTTCAATTGTTTGATCAACTTAGGTGTATGATCCTAACTTAAGAAATTCCATATAACTAAATAATTTACGCATAAAAAGCACTATTACCTTATGTCCCGGGACTGCAGACTAGGTTTTCATGGTTCAGTGATAAATTCTGTCAGAAGAGTCTGCTGAAGTTGTGTTTATTCATTTGGGTGAGATATCTCCTAAGCTTCTGAAAATATGTGTTGAGTAACATTTGCTGTGAGTCAACATCATTCTTTCAAAAGTGAAGCACATGTCCATGTATTGTGACCCTTTTTGAAGCCAAGTTGATAATTTGTAGATCCAAGAAAACCTGAAATTGTAACTGGTCTCATAAGCAAAATAAAATTATGATATAGTCATTTATTCAGAGGGAGGATTATAATCACAAATCGTGTGTTATTGACTCCAATTATTACTCCATGCAGCAGATCAGATGCATATGGTCTCAGTTTATTTATGTAGTATATATCATCACACACATATTCACTGTGTTGGTGAAACTTATGATTACAGTGAGGATACCATACAGTCATTCTGATTAAAATTTACATTCAACAAAAAAAATCCAGTAACTTCTGCCAGTTCAGACTTAGCTTAATGTGCCATGGTACAGAAAGTGCCACCTTTTTAGTGAGAAAACTGGACAGGCCTCCCAGAAGAGAGAGAGAGAGAGAGAGAGAGAGAGAGAGAGAGAGAGAGAGAGAGAGAGAGAGAGAGAGAGAGAGAGAGAGAGAGAGAGAGAGAATAGGTAAGGGCACATAAAAGTTCAAAGCATATAATGATAGGAGTTACAGCTTACCTAAGGTAATTTCAGAAAGGCAGCTCATTTTCAAATCCCACATATATGAGTATCAATATATTCTCAAGCTTATAGGGAAGTCTGTACTAACAAAATTAGTCTATTGTTGGTTTTGATAAAATGTTTTCCTAGTTATCAGATATGTAATAATCTGCACTGGTCTTACGTTTCAGCTGTTTTCACAGTACTGTAATAAACTGTAACTTCCTTGATGACTCCTTTGAATTAAACCCTTTGCCAGTACTGATGAACTGATATTACTTAATGAATATAAGGTGTTTCAGTCGGAGGTTACATTCGGAAAAGATAGCATAATCGGAATATCAGAATTTGCCTTCAAAATGAAACATGTCAACAAGAAATGAACAATATTTGATGTCTTATTCCCACACTAACTGACTGCATATGTCAGTGTAATGATATTACAATCTGGTGTTGTTGGATTGTCAGAATGCATATTAGAAATATGTAGACATGAAAATATAATTTTTTGCAGACATTAACAGTTATGAACGTAAATTGGCTTATTGTTTCGTGTGAAAATCATGAAAACTTGCCAGTTTTATATAATCAACACTGTTTTCAGTAACAAAAATTTTAATGAAGAATGTATGTGAGAAATACTTAGAAAAGCAAATGGATTTGTATGTAGCATTTATGGATCTGGAGAAGGCATATGATAGAGTTGATAGAGATGCTCTGTGGAAGGTATTAAGAATATATGGTGTGGGAGGCAAGTTGTTAGAAGCAGTGAAAAGTTTTTATCGAGGATGTAAGGCATGTGTACGTGTAGGAAGAGAGGAAAGTGATTGGTTCTCAGTGAATGTAGGTTTGCGGCAGGGGTGTGTGATGTCTCCATGGTTGTTTAATTTGTTTATGGATGGGGTTGTTAGGGAGGTAAATGCAAGAGTCCTGGAAAGAGGGGCAAGTATGAAGTCTGTTGGGGATGAGAGAGCTTGGGAAGTGAGTCAGTTGTTGTTCGCTGATGATACAGCGCTGGTGGCTGATTCATGTGAGAAACTGCAGAAGCTGGTGACTGAGTTTGGTAAAGTGTGTGGAAGAAGAAAGTTAAGAGTAAATGTGAATAAGAGCAAGGTTATTAGGTACAGTAGGGGTGAGGGTCAAGTCAATTGGGAGGTGAGTTTGAATGGAGAAAAACTGGAGGAAGTGAAGTGTTTTAGATATCTGGGAGTGGATCTGTCAGCGGATGGAACCATGGAAGCGGAAGTGGATCATAGGGTGGGGGAGGGGGCGAAAATTTTGGGAGCCTTGAAAAATGTGTGGAAGTCGAGAACATTATCTCGGAAAGCAAAAATGGGTATGTTTGAAGGAATAGTGGTTCCAACAATGTTGTATGGTTGCGAGGCGTGGGCTATGGATAGAGATGTGCGCAGGAGGATGGATGTGCTGGAAATGAGATGTTTGAGGACAATGTGTGGTGTGAGGTGGTTTGATCGAGTAAGTAACGTAAGGGTAAGAGAGATGTGTGGAAATAAAAAGAGCGTGGTTGAGAGAGCAGAAGAGGGTGTTTTGAAATGGTTTGGGCACATGGAGAGAATGAGTGAGGAAAGATTGACCAAGAGGATATATGTGTCGGAGGTGGAGGGAACGAGGAGAAGAGGGAGACCAAATTGGAGGTGGAAAGATGGAGTGAAAAAGATTTTGTGTGATCGGGGCCTGAACATGCAGGAGGGTGAAAGGAGGGCAAGGAATAGAGTGAATTGGAGCGATGTGGTATACAGGGGTTGACGTGCTGTCAGTGGATTGAATCAAGGCATGTGAAGCGTCTGGGGTAAACCATGGAAAGCTGTGTAGGTATGTATACCTTTGAAAATAATGTGATTCTCAATTTACAGTATAAATATAAGGTTAATGTATGTGTGTAGTTATATCATGGCTTTTGGTGAGCTCTCTCTTATAGGAGTTGTTAGTCATGATAAAAATGTTTATTTAAGAAATAAGAAAGAAAGAAAGGATGGCTTTGCAAGAATTATGCTTGATTCAGTTGTGCTTTCAGGATTACCTCAAAGATGGAACAGCATATAAATACTGAATGAACTATATTTCATGAAATTAACCAGTTTGGGCTAGAAATTAAAAAACTAACCTGTTTCACACTTCAGCAGCTTAGAGATCATCGCTCCCCAAACATTGGCTGGTGTTCTGAAAATGGTTATCAATACATTTCTAAATCTTTCAAATATCACTTAACTGTGTGTGGAAGATGACTTCCAGACAACTGGTCTTTGAAGAGTTAAATGGCCATGGTGACAACCTATCTTTGATGTAGACCCTCTTTACAAGTAACTGCACATCCCCTTACTCATGCTTTACTCCCCAAGCAAAAACTCCTCACTGCATTAAGTAACTCTGAATGTACTCCATGTATATGTAGCACCTTCCATAAGGTATCTCAAACCTATCATGTGCTTTCTCCAGATCCATAAATGCTACAAGCAAGTCTTTACCTTCTCCAAATATTTATCAAACAGATTCTCAAAAGCAAACACTGGTCCACATACCTTTACCTCTCCTAAGGCTACAATGCTTCTACATAGCCAGTTGTTCTGTGCAAGTTGCCATCCTGTCAAGTGCCACTCTCATGTATACCTTATTAGGTATAATCAGTGGACTTGTACCTTTGTAATTCAATCATTTTTTATGTATTCCTGTATGTACAGGCTCTCAAAAGGTATCAGTCCCCGAGGCCTGAAGTTTCTAATAATCTACAGCAGGCCAACAGAGATTAACACTTGACTTTGCTGCCACCCTGATGCAGTTGAATTAGGGTGACAGTGAAGTTAAGTTTTAACCTCAGTTGGCCAGTTGCAGATTATTAGAAACTTCAGGCCCGGAGGGGCCGATACTTTTTTTTGAGACTACATGCACATTCTGCCTGTTCTTAGGCATCTCAACATAGGCGATATATATGTCAAGCAGCTTGACTAACCAATCAGTAACACTGTCACCTGCTTTCCTGAAAAACTCAAGTGCAATTCCATCCACTCTTGCCACTTTTCCATACTTCACCTTGCAAAAGGCTTTCACTACCTCCTCACATTTACTTATACAATTTAATGTGATATTTTAATGCATCCCTACTTGTCCCAGATACACCACATTCATCTTCCTCTCATTTATCACATTCAGCAATCCTTAAAAATACTAACTTCATCTCTTTTTCATTCTTTGCCTATTCTTAATTCTCCATCCATTCTCCTTACTATTGGCTCCAATCTTATGTATTTGCCACCTGCTCAAACATTTTCTTATTCTCTCTGAAGTTTGTCAATATTATCACACCCCATATCTCATTTGTTCTTTTCAGCTTTTATACATTTATTTTCACCTCGTCATTTTCATTTGTACTGCTCCCAATCATTCACACTCCTTCCCTGTAGATGCAGTCCATAAACCTTCCTTCTTTGTTTCACTAGCAAATAACTCCATTCCACCACTCGCTACTCTTTCTCACGCTTCTACATCCCACCATGAGCTTGCTATACACTTAAGTTGCACATTTAAGCTTGAATTCCTTTCACTCCACTTTTATTCACTTTCATCCTGTGCCTCTCTTCACTCATTTTTCTTCTGCACAGAGACCACATTTCTGAGCTAGCTCACTTTTCCTTCTTTCATAGGTATGTCATTTCCTGTTTTCCTAAATCTACCATAGGCTCACTCAGTACCAAAAACCAAAAACGATAAAAAAAAATCTTCCTGCCACCCCTTTCAGAAACATTCACATCCAACAGCCTCTCCTTTGCTTGGTTATCTATCTACACATAATCTGATAATGCTCTGTGGCTCAATCCCACACATCCACCTCCCTTTAGAATATATTCCTGATCACCATTCCTCTTCCACCATATAACTTTACAGGCTCTTCCCCAATTTTATTAGCAAGAAGAACCCCTAGCCCACAATTATACCTCAATTATCATATAGCCCAGCCTTTTCTTACACAAGTAATTTACCTCCTTCCAAAACATCTTTCAGTTTTACCCACATTAATCTAGAATTTACTTTCTTAAAATCTATCACATACTCCCACAACTCTTGCTCCAGTAGTGCCACTCCTTCCTTAGGGTTGTATGGAGGAGGGTGGATGTGTTGGAAATGAAATGTTTGAGGACAATATGTGGTGTGAGGTGGTTTGGTTTGATTGAGTAAGTAATGAAAAGGTAATAAAGACGTGTGGAAATATAAAGAGTGTTGTTGAGAAAGCAGATGAGGGTGTGTTGAAATGGTTTGGACATAAGGAAAAATGAATGAGGAAAGATTGACAAAAAGGATATATGTGTCAGAGGTGGAGGGAACAAGAAGTGGGAGACCAAATTAGAGATGGAAAGATGGAGTGAAAAAGATTTTGAGGGATTGTGGCCTGAACATACAGGAGGATGAGAAGCATGCAAGGAATAGAGTGAATTGGAAGGATGTGGTATACCAGGGTCAATGTGCTGTCAAAGGACTGAACCACGGCACATGAAACGTCTGGGATAAACCATGGAAAGGTCTATGGGGCCTGTATGTGGATAGGAAGTTGTGGTTTCGGTGCATTACGCATTACAGCTAGAAACTGAGTGTGAACAAATGTGACCTTTTTGTCTGTTTTCCTGGGCCTGCCCCGCCATAGCAGAGGGGTAGCAATGCTGTTTCCTGTGGGGCTGGGTAGTGCCAGGAATGGATGGAGGCAAGCAAGTATGAATATCCTCACTTGACCCCCTTTTCTGTTCTTCTTTAGGAAAAGTAAAAACAGGAGGGAAGGATTTCCAGCCCGCACTCTCACCACATTTAGTTGCATTCTATGACATATAGGGAATATTCTATGACATATAGGGAATACATGGAAGTATTCTTTCTCCCCAATCTCCAGGAAACAGCATTGCTAATCCCAGCTTCAGTGAGGTAAGTGCCATGAAAACAGACAAAAAATGCCACATTCATTCACACTCAGTCTCTAGCTGTCATGTGCAATGCACTGAAACCACAGCTCCCTATCCACATCCAGGCTCCACAGACCTTTCCATGGTTTACTCTAGACATTTCACATGCCCTGGTTCAGTCCATTGACAGCACATCAATTCCGGTGTACCACTTCGGATCAGGTGTTTGCTTTGAAGAATGTATGTGAGAAATACTTAGAAAAACAAATGGATTTGTATGTAGCATCTATGGATCTGGAGAAGGCATATGATAGACTTGATAGAGATGCTCTGTGGAAGGTACTAAGAATATATGGTGTGGGAGGCAAGTTGCTAGAAGCAGTGAAAAGTTTTTATCGAGGATGTAAGGCATGTGTATGAGTAGGAAGAGAGGAAAGTGATTGGTTCTCACTGAATGTTGGTGTACGGCAGGGGTGTGTGATGTCTCCATGGTTGTTTAATTTACTTATGAATGGGGTTGTTAGGGAGGTGAATGCAAGAGTTTTGGAGAGAGGGGCAAGTATGCAGTCTGTTGTGAATGAGAGGGCTTGGGAAGTGAGTCAGTTGTTCGCTGATGATACAGTGCTGGTGGCTGATTCGGGTGAGAAACTGCAGAAGCTGGTAACTAAGTTTGGTAATGTGTGTGAAAGAAGAAAGCTGAGAGTAAATGTGAATAAGAGCAAGGTCATTAGGTACAGTAGGGTTGAGGGACAAGGCAACTGGGAGGTAAGTTTGAATGGGAAGAAACTGGAGGAAATGAAGTGTTTTAGATATCTGGGAGTGGATATGGCAGCAGATGGAACCATGGAAGCGGAAGTGAGTCACAGGGTGGGGGAGGGGGCGAAAGTTCTGGGAACGTTGAAATATGTGTGGAAGGCGAGAACATTATCTTGGAAAGCAAAAATGGGTATGTTTGAAGGAATAGTGGTTCCAACAATGTTATATGGTTGCGAGGCGTGGGCTATAGATAGAGTTGTGCAAAGGAGGGTAGATGTGTTGAAAATGAAATATTCGAGGACAATATTTGGTGTGAGGTGGTTTGATCGAGTAAGTAATGAAAGGGTAAGAAAGATGTGTGGTAATAAAAAGAGTGTGGTTTAGGGAGCAGAAGAGGGTGCATTGAAATGGTTTGGTCACATGGCGAGAATGAGTGAGGAAAGATTGACAAAGAGGATATATGTGTCAGAGGTAGAGGGAACGAGAAGTGGGAGACCAAATTGGAGGTGGAAGGATGGGGTGAAAAAGATTTTGACCTATCGGGGCCTATCAAGCAAGAGGGTGAAAGGCGTGCAAGGAATAGAGGAAATTGGAACGATGTGTTATACCGGGGTCGACGTGGTGTCAATGGTGTGAACCAGGGCGTGTGAAGCGTCTGGGGCCTGGATGTGGAAAGGGAGCTGTGGTTTTGGTGCATTATACATGACAGCTAGAGACTGAGTGTGAACGAATGTGGTCTATGTTGTCTTTTCCTAGCGCTACCTCGCGCATGTGCAGGGGGAGGGGGTTGTTATTTCATGTGTGGCGGGGTGGCGACGGAGTGAATAAAGGCAGCAAGTATGAATTATGTACATGTGTATATATGTATATATCTGGGTATGTATATATATGTATACGTTGAAATGTATAGGTATGTATATGTGCGTGTGGACGTGTATGTATATACATGTGGGTGGGTTGGGGCATTCTTTAGTCTGTTTCCTTGTGCTACCTCGCTAACGCGGGAGAACGACAAAGTATAAGGGTATATATATATATATATATATATATATATATATATATATATATATATATATATATATATATATATATACATATATAATATTGCAGAAAATCACAACAAACACGACTTCATAAATGAAGAAACAGCACTGGGAAAAGGAAGTATGAGAACTTTTAGCACTTTCATTTATTACCCCATTTTCAGAGGATCAGTTACAGAGTGATAAATAGACACAATAGAAGTCATATTTGAGAACCGAAGGATATTTGGAATGTGGTCAAGTAACATTGTAATGAGCGAGAAGTGAGTTCTTGGCACAATGGTCAGCGTGACCCTCTCTCTACCTGATGTCACCCAGTAGATGTCAAGGCCAGGTAGAGTGGATCATGTAACTCATTGTGCTAACCTTGCCTCTCACTAATTACTAGGTTACATGACTCCATTCCATGTTTCCTCTGGTTCTGTGTACGTAAGCTCTATTGTATATATTTCCTCACTCTAAATATATGGTAATACCCTAAAGTGCTTAGCTTTATTGTCTCCTTTTCCTAGGGGTGTTTCTGAATATATATAACAGGTTGTTACTTTGTAAGCCATTATCCAGAATAAAAGACACTGTTTATCTCTGTTTTGTAAACCAATGGAGTTCGTTGGCGCAAAAGATTCTGAAAATGTACAAAGATGATTTCATATGCACACAAAATGTGCACATGCGCTCTTGAAGCTTAAAAAATAATGGGCCTGGGACGAGGGACGATGGGAACAGCCAAATGTGCCCGACGAGTGAGTCTCCAATGGCTGTAGGGACCACCCTCTCTCCCCCCTTGCCATGTGACTGATACATGCTGGGAAATGTCATACATGAGCAGTAGGATTTAGTGCCTGGCTTTCTCTCGCTGTAATTCCTAAGAAAATCCATAGTTGACTGGCAATTGGAATATCTTGCGATTCAAATAAAAGCAACGTTGGTATTTCATATGTATACTGAAACGTTTGGATCATTAGTTTATGTATCATCAGACCCAGTGACTCATTTTATGAAGTTCTTACAGCTTATAGGTACACTCCACGCGGTGCATGTTAAACCTCGTCAAAATAACGCGACTCAATGTTACCACTTACAGATGGAATCAGCTAATAACACTATGTTATATATAAATATGTGCCCACGCAAGTTTCTTTCCATATAAACGTATGTGTATCTTCTCCCAGACGGAGCAAGACATGTATGAGTCAGTGGAGCAGCCCAAGGCGGTGAGAGAGGATCATCGGGTATCCAGGTGGTGAGCCCAACAAGGATGAGACCCTCCGTCTTGCTCCAGTAATATTTTATGACCGGTCACCTCCAACCTGTATATAACCTAAGGCCCACAGCGTGCATCCTCCGTGGCAGACGCGTCTCTGCCTACTATACTGTTCCTTTGAGGTGTTCGCCTTGCCTCTCTGTTAAGCTTTACACTTCGTTTTTGTCCTCGTTCCATTTTCAGATCTAGTCGGCTTTAAGGTTATTCCCCGGGTTTCACACTAATAATCCCTGTCACTTGGCTTTAAACGAAACTTCTAGGAAATGTGCACACCATTTCCATGCATCATATGCTACTTGTAAGCTGAGCAACTCTGAAGTCACCCCGAGTAATTATTTTAGTGGAAGCGGCCATCTGCACACGCAAGTAAGTCGACCCGGAAAGGTTTAATATTCTGACAGCCCAGTATCTAGACCAACATGCCAAACACCATGACCTAACACATCTAAATTGTCACTGAGGAAGGTGTATTCAGTGTATGAAATACCTGCCATGATTTTACTCCAACCCGCCGTGTGTCGATGTCTATGCTATGCAAGACTGTATTTTTGAACTGCCTCACGTTTTGAAACAGCTGTTATGTATCCTACCAACGATGATATATATTTGAGATATACTAAATTTCCATCACACGAACACTATAAAGAAATAAAAAGCACAGGTCCAATAATTTCGCTGTTGTCTCTCTACTTTGATACGCCTTAACAACCCTGAAAATTTACCGCTTATTTTTATCTCTTGGTGATACGCTACGCAGCCTACGCTTTAGATGTTCGTAATGGCTGTGATGCTGATGGCTACGGCGGCGTCCACGCTCGCTACCTACACACTACTCGATACAGCTGGTCTTCGAGCTGAGGTCCCTCCGAGTCTTCACGGTACGTTCAAGGGTCAACAGTCCTTAGCACATGGGTCACAATTCCACCTTACTTCTATCGTGGCTTAGTTTGTGACCAAGTTAACATTTCTCTAACCTAACCTAACCTGTAAAATAGGCCACTTTCATCTTCAGTATAAGTAACAGGTCCACAATAGCTAGCACAATTCAGATCCACCATTGCTCTAACTTGGGGTCACATTCTGTATTTCTAACAGGCCAAATCCCACCTCTTAAAGTGGATCACCATCGTACAGCATCTTCAGTACCATTCACAATGCTTGAACCATGAATCATGGAACTACAAAATATGCACCAATATGCCTCTAGTGTTGTTCATGACAATAATGGTGTTGGAATGAACTTAAGACTATGAAAGCGGCCCTACTTATAAACCCCCTGAAGCTAACTTCTAAACTTGACCCGCATGCCCTTTGGTTTTTGCTCGCGAGAGCTGGCTGCTTGTGAGCCCAAACCACTAGCGAGACCACGCTACACTCGGCAAGCTGCTACGTCACATGATTATTGTGTGGCCGTTGGGAACACAAGGGAGGGCAAATTTGATAACTCATTCTCTACACATCGACGTTATGGAATTCTACCCTCTCATGCCTTTCCCAGTAACTATAACCTGGCGCATTCTAAAAGGCAGGTCTTTCACTTTATAATTCGTAAATAATTTGCCTTGTCTCTTGCCCGTGACTGGAGTTTCCAGGGAGGGGGGGGGGGGGACTGAAAAGAAATACGAAGTCAGTTACACTCACTATCTTTCATGGTGACTTGTCAGTCGTCGAGTTCCCACCATCGGTACTGGACTACTGAACTGTTTTAATCAAGAATTCCAACCATACTGAAATATATACCAAAATATGTAATGATATCGCATCGTTCCTTACGACACTTCATTTACGGATGGATCGCAACATTGCTCCTGTGGTGAACTAAAGTGCGTATGGATCCTCCATTTCCTTAATATTAACCTCCCTTCACAATAGTCTCGATTATCTCATGGATAAAACTGGGAAAATATGCAGCGTCCGTAAGCCCGGTGGAGCGAAAGCAAAAGTCTAATATTTCAAAACACGTGCATGTGACGGAGAGCTGGAAGACTGACAAGATTGAGTCTAGTGTTTCAATATAGCTATTGATAATGTCCTTTGTTATACATCACTAAAGTTAGAGGTTACTGCGAATCATGACGGAAGGAAAATCAATTGAGACTGAAGTTCGTAATATTGGATTACCATGAAAATATTTTAGTCACAGAGGCATTGAGACATCTCAAGAATAAGATTATAGACTTCTGGATAACCTATAAAACCTAACATTCTTAAGCATGGCATGGAAGTGCACGTACAGAGCAGCTTATCGTACGGAACAATTAAAGAATCATGGACACTATTAGCGCTGGGGCAAGTACATATATATCGTCAAATATCAAAATAATGCTACTGTCATGGGGCGATACATTACAATAATCTTAGATAAACTGCATAAATGTCATGGCTCATTCTGCTCTTCGTTCTCAAGTGTCTTGGAATAGTTCCATTATGATTGGATTTCATTCCAACCATATTCAGTCAATTTCCAACAAAAAAATTAAAAGAATTCCTAACTTGCTCTCGTGAACAATGCTGCTGCTGGCAAGACGACTGGAATCGATTTGTGCCAAAATATCATGACCTGTATTACGTCTAGCAACATTTAATTTCTTTAAAGTATTGAGTTTTCAGCTGCACCACTTCGAACTGATACCCGTTAATCAGACCATCAAGAAACAACATTTCTATTGGTACAGGTAGAAAAATGATTGCGTTACAGTTTTCAGACGAGTTCTTTTCTTCCCAGTTTGGGCGATTCTTCCGCTACTCACGGATGCTAGGCTTCTACATTACTTCTACGTTACCGGCGACAAATCATTAATAAGTGTTTTGTGTTCTTACTTAATGTGTGGTGTCGATGCGAGAGTTCATGCATTTATATTCTAATGAAACGGACCAAATAAATCAAGGCTACACTAATCCAATAACTAAAAAAAAACAAAAAGACATTTCCCGACTGCAGACATGTAATGAAGACGTGCACTCAAAAGTACTTCGCGTGAGATGAATAATGAACGAATCTATGTGAGAACCTGAATAATACCTTCCCAGGATTGCCTTTTACACATTCATTTTGCATTGTCTGCTTCATTAGCGTGGCCCCGGGCGGTCTCCAACCTAACCAGAGGGGAGCGTCAGGCGTTCAGTGACGGCGCTGCGAGCGGTGAGGTGCAGCAGCAGCAGCAGCTGCCGATGACGGACCCCACAAGTTTCAGGTCAGTGGTGCGGGAGGGAGTTTTTACGATAATTATTATATTCCTTCACCTGCAATGCTGGCGGGGCGGTGATCGTTACGTGTCTCCCGCCTGACTCAAGTACACGTATATTTGAAAGGTATTTATAAACTACTTGTGTATGTGATGCAATCTAAGTGGGAGGAAAAAATAGAAATAAAAAATCAAATATTTCAATCTTATATCATGGGAACGTGAGTGTTAGCTAACTCTTCACGTCTAAATTAGTAAATGTAAGACAGCAGACAGCCTAAGATATACTATGTGGTGGGTGTCGAGTAGAGATTTGGCTCTGTGTACAGATACAGCAAAGACAATACGCACGAGGAGACAGAGACAGAAACTCTCGGGGAAATACACAGAGAACGCAACACGAGTAAAAATATACAGACAGACACACAGATAAATGACACGTAAAACACCCATAAATGCAAGCCACTAAAACTTTTGAGATGCCTTACGGATATCCACACACTAGGCAAGGGAACCATTGGTGAGATACGCAGACGATACAGGGGGGATGAGGAACCGCGTTGTGGTAAGTGAACTATGCCTGACGCAGCCGTGGCCGCAGGTGGGAGGAGCCGGTGAGGGTGCGGGTGGCTGCAGAGGAGTGGGTGCCGCACATCGCCGTCAGCCAGGACGCAAGCGGCAACATCACCATCAGGGGACCCATGGCCAACCTCCTCCAGGCGCTCGCCAAAGCCCTCAACTTCAGGTAAGTGGGGCATCTCGTTCCTACGTCTCCAGCAGGCAGGTGTCCTGGTCTGATCAGCTCTGCACTGCTTGCGTGACGAAGATTAAATCCTCAGATTAAATCCTCACCGGGTGGAACATAAGCTTGGCACCAGACATAATACCATAATAACTATAGCCAGATCTAAATCTTTACCGCTTCCAAAATCGTTTAAACACATTCTACTGAGCTTATTTCAAATATTGATTATTACTCATCTGGTAACTAATGAATTCTGGGAAATGTATATATTCCCCGCAGCGTCAATATCGTTAGCAAATTTATTGTTTAGCAGATGTAAGCTAAGAGATCACAAGGGTTTGATTGCTACTGAAGCAGGAGAGCCCGAGAGATCTTACTCTTTAAGCCACTAATCTCTGTGGATGCCACAGCCTCACTGTAAGATCTAACTTGCCTTGAACTATTCTCTGCACAATGGCAGACACTCGAGCGGCGCCTTTTGCAAAGTCCCCAACTCCTGCCGGGGTCATGCATGTACCGGGATGTAGAATTTACTTCTGTGGGTCACCTACGGTGTCTCGCCGGCAGGTACACGTTGGTGCGCCCTGCGGATGGAGCTTGGGGCATCCCCGACACAAGCGGCGAGTGGAACGGTATGATCGGCATGGTCAAGCGGAACGTAAGTGTAGCGATGCCAATTCCTAATGTAAGTTTACCCAACTAATTAAGTTTATACAACTATAAGAGTGGCATCGTCGGAGATGAATACATATCATTCAACCGGTGTCATGCATGATGGTCAAGAGGATATAGAATGGGCCATCAAAAGACGACGGCCATTACAGGCGAATCTATCAACGTCATTAAAGAATATTCCACTTGTAAATCATCCACGTGATCTTCAGCCGTGTCTCCTCCCACTCCAGGAGGCCGACCTCGCCCTGGGGCCCTTTGGTTTGACGTACTCGAGGTCGCGCGTCGTTGACTTCTCCTCGCCCATCCTCATCGACTACTATCGCATCTTGGTCAGGCGGCCTCGCTCAAAACCCGATCCTCTCGGCTTCCTCAGGCCTTTCAGGTCAGTTCTCTTTACACTTTCTAATCTTCTTAACGTCCTTTAAGTCAGTCTTCAGCCTCAGGTCACTCGGGTTCATCAATTAAATTGGCGAATCCTCCTCCACGGGTCCCTATTTCGCCAGGTCTCTGATGTCGGACTGGCCAACCTCACGACCTTCCTTGGGTCCCTCATGTCACTGTTCTCAACCTCTGAACTTCACCAACCTATATGGCTCAATTTTTTCAAATGAAGGCCCCTCTCACTTGCTCAGCTTCACTGTCCTGCTGCAAATTCTACAAAATACCTTGGTGTTTGATTCAGGCTTTTCAGATCAGTTTCTGTAACACTTCGACTTTCCAGTTGACCTTTCTATTCCAAAGACCGTAATGATGTTTAAGTCTTTTTTCTTCCTTCAAAACTGAAAACAAGTCGAGTTTCTTGAAAGAAAGTCTTGCCAAGTTCAAATACCCGAGACATTTTGATTTACGTAAATATTTCGTGTTACATGCAACAGTTTCCCTGTCTACATAAGGTAGAACGGAATTGGTCGTTCCCTCCCTCTACCAGCTTGTATGGCTAAAGTCAGGGAACCAAGTTCTTGCAACAGAAATTCTCATGGAATACATTCCTGTGTGGATTCAATTAACTTCATGCAGATGGGACCGTAGATGACAATAATAACAGATTGCTAACTTGCAAATAGACTGTGATTTCTGTGCTTGAATACATAATCATAATCACGAACGAAATAAGCTGTGATGAAACTGTGAGGATACATACTATATTTATGTTTAATAAGTTCTGTGATAAGGTTTAACAGATGGCGCTCCAAGAGTGTAGAACCCGATTCTTCCCAGGACTGTGAACATTGGATAATTTACGCACCGAAGATCGTGGCCTTTAGCATGTAGCGGTGACTCAAACCTCACGATGCTGTCGTATGAAATATACAGAGTTTTGTACCTAAGGTTACCAAGTCTTGACGATCGGGCAGGTGGCCAGTGTGGACGGGTCTGGTGTTAGGTGTGGGTGTGGTGGGCCTCGTCCTCTACCACGTACGTCGGGCTGCCCTAGACCTCTCCCAGTGGCAGGAGGACGTAGTGATGGACGTGGGCCAAGTGTTGCACCACTGGTGGTCGGTCTACGGCGCCCTCCTCAACCAACGTGAGGGACAGGTTGCGTATGTGTTGTGATATGCACGAGGTGTGCGTCAGAATATCACATATAAATTTATGTTTCTCGTCTTACTTGCTTAAATGTGACACAAGATCTCACGTTCACTTGTTCCTTGAACCTGCACATCGAAGTAGCTCCAAGAATTTCTAACAGCGTGACGGGTCTTGTTTTACCCTTAGCTTACACGTGGATGGCCCAGGGTTGGAGCGTGCGTGTGGCCGTGGCCACGTGGTGGCTTGTGGCCCTGATCGTGGCCAGGTCCTACAGCTCGGCCCTGACCTCCCTCCTGGCCGTCAGGACCGTCCCCGTCAAGTACAACTTCCTCGCTCAGGTCATCGCAGACTCCCACATGCACCTCATCTTCGAGAAGGCGACTGCGCTGGTCGAACATATGTCGGTAACTAGATGTTTTTTGTTGTTGTTGACAACCACAACTTTCTGTTGGCAACTACAGCTTCCTGTTAGTTGTGCTGGCGGAAACAAGTTCGCAACTACGGTCTCTCCTTGAGTTCAGTTATCGTAATCAGTCTGATGACCTTTGACAGCCAAAAAAAAAGAAAAAAAAGTTCGCCAAAGAGGCTATTCGATCATAATTTCCGACCCAGTTTCTAAGTAGGTCATTTCTTTTCGCAGTTGGTTCACCAGTCAACGTCACTTTCCACTAACTTTTCTCTTAAGTATCTGTCCCAACACTGCTAACTCTTGGAAGTCTTTACTTTCTCATTTCTCTGACATTTACAACCTGAAGCCTTTTGAAAAGACGCAGGTTTTCTATACTCTCAAACTATCTAGGGCTACATCTCTCCTTGGAGGCGTAAACACATTGTTTTTGCCCAGTTACTTCCTCTTCATTCCTCCCAACAACAAGCGTCCAAACCCTGGGTAACCGAGGATGCGATTGAAGATGTCCTTTGGCCTGACTCGAAGAGTTCAGGTTAAAAGCCAGTGGTTTGAATGGGTGTACTGAAGATGACCATTGACCTGACTGTAAGAGTGAAGTCGACGTATAAATGAGACACAGGGACTGCTAACTATGACTTGACCCACTGAGCAGTGACCAGGTACCAAGGGCCTACACTGTTGCAGACGGTGAAGCACGGGGTGTACAAAGATCTCGCCGACACCCGACCAGCTGGACGAGCACACTTCCTGGCTTCCTCTAAGCTATACGAGGCGGCGTATCGGGAGGTGCGCGATCAGCATTACGCCCTCCTGGTCGAGGACACCACCTGCAGGAAGGTCTACTCCGATGACTTCACCAAGTACGGTGGGTGGGTGGAAGTCCTCATTGCTACTGCACCAGCTTAATGTTGACATCGAGTATATGATGGTAAATTTACTTTCATCATAAAACAATAATGACATCAAAGTGATGAGTCACACAGTGTAATTCATTAATATAAACTGAAGGGAATTGATTCTACAAACACAGTCCCAACAATTGTCTTCCTTGCTCTCCCCACATCCGACATGTACAACCTTCTATGGCTCTCCCTCCTCTGCCGTCAGGCCGATGCGACTTCTACATCGGCAAGGAGCAGTACTGGCCTCTCATCTTCAGCATGATTGGTCGCAAAGGCTCGCCCTTGATCCAAGCCATCAACTCGAGGCGAGGAAGCCTTAGAGTTTCCTTTTTCATCACTCCACTTGTGAAACTACTACTGGCTAGTTCTATCAGAGCACAGATTTCCCTTTTGAATCAACTTTAGCCATGGCAATGCTATTTACATATTACTTGCAGCAGTTAAACTATCTCTTAGCACCATCTAGAGCACTCTGGTTCCATCTGTGCACCATCTGAAGCATACTAGTTCCATCTGTGCCTCATCTGAAGCACTCTTGTTTCATCTATGCACCATCTGAAGAGCTACGTTTCCATTTGTGCACCATCTAAAGTAGTCCGCCTGATGCTCTGCTGGTCACAGTAACATCCGATGCTGTTGACCCCGAACGTACTGATCTGGTGGTGTTGACCTTCACATAAATGTCCCGAGGATGATGATACGATATATAGGACAGCAGGTCCGCCATTGAAAACGTAAGTATGATGATTTCCAAGTACTACAGTCAACATATTTACCTTAGGATACCATTGCTGTCCTCCAGCAGATGAACGCGTCATAGACCATTAGGTCTTCTGATATCTGGTCTCCTCGTTGTACTGCCATTACTGTCCTCCAGCAGAAGACCTCGTCATAGACCATCAGGTCTTACTTTATCTAGTTTTCCCATGTGCTGCCATGTGATGATATGTAACCAGCTGTACATGTGACGTGGCCTGTACCTGCTGACCTGTACAAGGTGTCCCTACAGGATAGAGTGGCTGGTGTCCCACGACCTGTACTTCAAGTGGCTGGGAGACGAGCTGCCCAACGCTACGGCCTGCCTCAAGGCCAACACCAGGGTCACCGTCACCGAAGCCTACACCCTCACCGGCCTCTGGGTGCGTACATACAGCCAGCTACACATGGCCTCCAGTACAGCCAGCTACACATGGCCTCCAGTACAGCCAGCTACACATGGCCTCCAGTACAGCCAGCTACACATGGCCTCCAGTACAGCCAGCTACACATGGCCTCCAGTACAGCCAGCTACACATGGCCTCCAGTACAGCCAGCTACACATGGCCTCCAGTACAGCCAGCTACACATGGCCTCCAGTACAGCCAGCTACACATGGCCTCCAGTACAGCCAGCTACACATGGCCTCCAGTACAGCCGGCTACACATGGCCTCCAGTGCAGCCAGCTACACATGGCCTCCAGTACAGCCAGCTACACATGGCCTCCAGTACAGCCAGCTACACATGGCCTCCAGTACAGCCAGCTACACATGGCCTCCAGTACAGCCGGCTACACATGGCCTCCAGTACAGCCAGCTACACATGGCCTCCAGTACAGCCAGCTACACATGGCCTCCAGTGCAGCCAGCTACACATGGCCTCCAGTACAGCCAGCTACACATGGCCTCCAGTACAGCCAGCTACACATGGCCTCCAGTACAGCCAGCTACACATGGCCTCCAGTACAGCCAGCCACACATGGCCTCCAGTACAGCCAGCTACACATGGCCTCCAGTACAAGCACATCCATTTATGAGTATACACGAGCTCGGTTGGGAAGACGTCCTCTGATATGTACACATACGACCTCCTGCAGTGATATCAGACATCTGGGGAGGTATATACAACTTTTGATGGGTATATATGGCCTCTAGGTGACCACAGACAACTCCTGACAAGTATACATGGCCCTCTTTGGGTATACATAGCCTCCGATCGGTACAAATGGCCCCTGGTGTATATGAAAGCCTCCAGGTGTGAACATACAGCCTCTGTTGGGTATATATGACCTCTGGTGGGTACACATGACCTGTGATGGGTATACATGACCTATGATGGGTTCACATGAACTCTGATGGGTATACATGATCTATGATGGGTTCACACAGCCTCCGGTATGTATATGTTGCTAACAGTAAGTACACACGACCTCTGGACACACATAAACGATCTCCTGTGTGTATACGCGACTTCAGGCAGCTACATATAGCATCTTTAGTATACATGCGACCTCCATCGCTGTGTTAGGTAATGGTAACTGAAATACAATATAACTATCAAATAATACATCAACAGGCCAGAAACTGCATCATTCATAATCAATATGTCTGTCGGATGTTTACTTCACTTTGATGTTTTGTTCACCTGACTCTCGTGTGCTAATATGTAAACTCGTAGACATAATAGCAATATTTTGCTGTATACATACAAATCCAATGCTTTAATTTCTTAAGCACCTGTTTCACAGATCATGGTTGTCTTTCCCACATTTCCATCAACCGAAACCATCCTTCCCATAAAGCATTCACTGTTTCAGTCTTCTTTCCATTTACCTTTTCTTTTTCTCCTTTCTCTCGTTATCGTTCTTCTTTTCATCCCACTCTCCGTCCGTGTGGGGGATACACTCAGGCTCCCAGTGTCTACCCCTCACCAGACACCAGCTGACTACATTTCTCTTGTCGTCAGGGAGTGTTCGTAGTGTTCGGCGGCGGTCTGCTGATGGCTGCTACTGTGCTGCTGTGTGAGCTGGCTGCGGCAGCTGCGTACGGGTCGTGACCTTTGCTGCGGGACCAGGCCGCCTCGGTGTAGAAGTGGTGTCAAAGTCAAATGGAAGTATACTCTTATGCGGGATCCACTTCAGACTTCCAATGTACCAGTATGTAACTGTTCAACATATATGTTCTAAGATGGCCCCAAGATTTTCAATGCCCTTTCAAAAAGAAATGTTATTAGATTGCATCAAAATGAATATACCAATACAAATACGCGTGATGTGCTTTTTTCGCATCCATATTTTTCCCAAGTTACGATTTCCTCCTGTCCAGTCGTTCTATCGCTGTAGTCATTGAAGAGGCGACTTTTTCCCTCTTTCATATACATTATATATATATATATATATATATATATATATATATATATATATATATATATATATATATATATATATAACAGCAGAACATTTCAGATGAATCCACACTCTTTATATCTTCTGTAACCAAGTCAACAGGTTCTTTCTCCTCTGTCCTCCACAAGAGACCATACCATATCCTCTATCTCAAGTCCACGGCAGTGTATCCTCTATCAAAGTCCTCCAATCCGCACACTTGCGGCCGTCGATGTCAATACCGTACGCCCATGGAAGTGTCCCCGTTTCGCTCTAAATCCCCTCCCGAGTCTGGACGAGTCCTGGGGGGTTGGGAGCTCCTGCCTTCCCTTCCCCAAGGTCCCCGTGACAGCTTCCCAGGGGAAGAGCGAGTCAATGTTTACATTATATAATGAGAGGACGATTTGTTGGATCTGGGTATCTTAATATGTTGAACAGAAACCTTCACTGTAGGTTCTTGTGTAGGTACAGTTTGTGAAAGGTTCGGCCTGTCTTATACAAGGAGACATCTATGTGGAAACTCCACATGACACATATGGCTTACTCTCTGTTACCTGGGCAACTGTGAACGAATCTCCTCCTCCGAGCAGTTACCCAACAAACGCATGATGATTCGTTCTTATCTGTCGAGGATGTAAACCATGCTTGACTTATCAACTTTTCCAGTCTGTCTTTCTGACGGCCCACTTTACGCCACGCTGTTGGTGTTCTTTCACCATTACTTCGATTTCCGCTCCCAAGAGCCGATTGGCGTCCTGTGCACCTTTACTGTTACCTGGGCCACAGATTACACACACGGCAAGTAATTACTGTATGGTCGCTGAAAACTTGAGCATTGGTCATTGTGATGCCAGTCACTTTTCCCACACCATTCAAGCTTCGGAAATCTTTGCGCTCTCGTGTCTTTCCTTGCAGCTCCCACATGTGACAGTAACTGGAAAACAGTTGGGGATTAACAGTGTGGACGTCGTTTTCATTATGCAATATTCTGGCTTTTTGCGACCTCTTTATGCAGTGGAGATATTCATTCACTTTTAATGATCACTTTAATATAACTGACCGTGTGTCGTCGGCGTCGTGCCAGGCGGAAGACCTGGCGAATCTGACAACAACGCTCACACCTGCTGTGAGTGAGACCCGGATGTGTAATGTATGACACGCTGCATTTTCTTTCGAGATATCCCCCCCTCCCCCGTTCGTTGTGATTATCCTCTAACATCATTCATCAGCACATCACCAGCAGTGATGTTCGTGCGGCGACTTCCCGCAACCCTTGTCTTCTTCACCAGCGGCGGGAGGGAGGCTATATAAAACACGGTCGATGGCTGGCGCCGGCCAGTTACCCGAGGACGCGCAGTACGTACATCTTTACGAGTCATTTGGGTTCATCTTGCGCGCTCGGACTTGCATGTAAGTGATCGTGTGAGTGGTTGTGGACGACTAAAATCCCACGACTGTCGTGTGTCTGGGGATATCATAACACTGGCTACGTTTACCTTTTCACCCTCTTGTGAATGGCTATATAAGGGTTTCGCTTCGTGTGGTTCACTCCCGACTCGAGATCACGAAAGGCCTTCAACCTCTTGAGTAGACGCCGGTACAAATCATAGTTATAATAAACTAATTCTGACCTGATCATCAACAGCCCCAGTCATAAAGTTATACTCAAAGGTCGTACCGTTGTATTCATCAAGCGGTTAAAAGTACGCAAAATAATTTAGTATCGCCGCGCATCGCAATCTCTTGCCTACTTTCTTTTATCTTTCTTTGTGTATATTTCGTTTTACAACCTTGCTTACCGCACCTATGAGTGGTGCTCCCCGCCTCTGGGGAGAGGCCGGAGAGCGTGATAAACGGAAGATGTCTGAAGGTCCAGGAGTGTGATTGGCGCTGTATGTCTCCATACAACAGATCAGACCGAGACCACGGGTCACCACAACAGTGGTTCAAGAATAGACAAGAGGCGAGGTCACTGTGGTTTTAAGAGTCGGGTTGTGTGTTACCTGGTCTGTACGAGATGCGATGAACATCACCAGCGGCGGTGGGGAGGAACTGGTCGAGCGCTGGACGGCGGCTCGGTCGGTCCCTCTTTCACCCTGGGAATGACAAGAGAACATGACAAGTCATAACAAAACTTAGAATGCATCTTTTACATAACGAAATGCACGAGAGAAATGAATGAATGTATTATGAAAGTGATGTAGCCCCAGGCCTATGGAGTAAATGATCTTTGGTCATGGGATATTAGGAATATATTTCCGGCATTGTGCATCATTCTTAGGGAGGGAATGCCATGGCAGAGGGAGGGTCAGTGGCAACGTAGAGCGGGAGGATACTCTTCCCACTGAGAAGTTAGAATTTCCCCTTTCCACTGTATTTACCATTACCACTGGGAATGAGACCTGTCTTAATTCACCAGTAACTAGGTCCCCGGCTGCTAGATGGGGAAACGCCGGACGTCTTTACCGTCACCAACCGAGCGACGGTCAACCAGTCTTCATGTTGATGGAGTGCCTGCACTCAATGGGCTGGCCCGTGAGGTACGTCTCCTCTCATTTATATAATCTTATTCACGAGCGTCTTTCAACATGACGTATGTGTGTATATGAGCTGTGTTGACAAAATACCATGATATCTATTAGCAATGCCATTCGCAATACTGCGGTGTGCATCAGGTATTACATACATACTCCTAGCCCCGACACCACCTCTCACACACACACTGTGCAACATCCGTCAATCATGTGGGAATGTTAGTATGCAACATGGATATCCGCACTTTAAGAGACAAAAGTCCTGAATTTTCTGTTTGAACATAAAGTTGGTGCACATGAAACTAACTTCTCTATTCTCACTATCTTAAACACATAACGCTTCCATTGCACGATATAATTATCAATACTTGGGTCCTTATATTATATATATATATATATATATATATATATATATATATATATATATATATATATATATATATATAATGCCGTAAGTATGGGTAATGTATGAAGTTATCTATCATTTACCCTAACTCGGCTTCCACTGTACGTCTGAGCAACAGGTGTTTGGTGCAAAACCTGTGTTGTGTGTGAGGACATTGGGAAAGGAAAAGGTGTTCACGTGTTTCACCTTTTAGTACGAAATGAAGAAAATATTCTTAAGTTCCCCAACACTTGCTCAGTCTAACCGCCGTGATATTTAATCACAATGAGAGCTGCTTTAGCCATATTTCCGTTAAACTTTGATCACTTAGATTTATCATGCTAACTTAACCCCTTGATCAGGACGGTGCGACCCTCCTGCATGAGGGTTTGACCCAGGGGTGGCTTTTGACGAGACCCTGCCAAAGCCAGATCATAATACCCCGAGGGTCGCAGCGTCAAACTCAAGACATTCAATATATGATGCAGGACATGGCAGACGTGGGTGGAATATGGCGGTCAGTAGGAGGGCATCGTCAAGGATGCCACAAATATCACCCTGCTGGATCTGGCCCGACCTGACCTCCGCCACAAGGCTCACCAACACTGGCACCGAGCCCCCCCTCTACGTCATCAGAGGTATGGTGGCAATGGCCAAGACTCGTGAATATCTACTGTAGACCTTCTAGGTACAGTAATGTAAGCAGAATCGTCACAGACATGAAATTTAGTCGATGGAGGCTATGGTGGCTCTAACAGTGAACCCTTATAGGCAAGTGGACCATAGCCCTAATACACTAAACAAGCATTGACACACATGCACAAAGTCACTATAATTCAGTCATCCTAGATAATTAGTCCCAAAGGGTACAGATAGCAAAGTATACGCACGTTTGTAACAGGTGACAAGGCAAATTTACCTAACAATATTTGACAAAGATTACATCTGTGCATGACGGAACACCAGTGGCATAGGGATGGAGAAACTTGAGCAAGTAACAGTGATAACTGCTGCTCCTTAGCTTTCAGTAAGTAGCAAAACGTGATGAGTTCTGAATTTTCTCAAGTTTCAGATTAAATATTTTACGAGTCCAAATGGTTTCTGCTAACTCACGACCTATTTCCTCCCTCACGACCATGCAAGTTGCTCTCTCGTCACTGAAACATGCATAACCATGGAGAGACACACAGTAAAATAACTCTGAGGAAAATGTGAGAAGTAAGGAGGGGAAATTGCTGAAGCAAAAGGAAGTGAAAGAAAAATAGAGTATTGTTAAGAACTGATGGATGTGGAGGAGGAGGCAGCAGTTGGTACTTGCATGGGTATGGAGGAGGGAAGGAAGAGGATACAAATGTAGAAAAAATGTAGAAAAAAAAAAAGGGAGGCAAGGGCAATAATGAGGCTGAAGGTAGGAAAGGCACCTGGAGTGGATGGGACTATGGCTGAAATGCTGAAGTATGGAGGATGTGTAAATTAGCATGAAAACGGAAGGTTGAGCCTGAGTATTGGGGGAAAGCTATTACTGTTCCTTTATTTAAAGGAAAAGGTGATAAGGATGTATGTAGCAATGATAGGGGAATACGTTTGTTAACTATATCAGGAATAATGCATTTAAGTGTCTGAATGCAGAAGAAGTGCAGAGCAAGAAGGTTTCAGGAAAGGTAGGGTATGTGTGGAGCAGATTTTTGTAGTAATGATGACTGCGGAAAAGTACTTAGCAAAAGGTAAGAATTTGTATGCAGCTTTTATGGATCTGGAGAAAGCGTAAGACAGAGTTGAGTGGAATGCCTTATGAGATGTGTTAAGGATATATGGTATATGGGACATCTGTTGGATGGTGTGAAAGCCTTCTACAGAGGAGCAAATGTGTGTTCAAGAGTGGATGGAGGGATGAGCGAAAGCTTTGGGACATGTAAGTGTGAGGCAAGGCATGGTGATGTCACCAAGGCTTTTTAATATATATGGAGTGATGAGATATAAGCAAAACTAGGGGAAAAGGGTGCAGAGTTGGATTGTAGCAATGAGATATGGTGGTTTATGGCAAGCATATTTGCTGATGATACTGTGTTGTTTGCTGAGAATGAAGAGGAGTTGCAGAAGATTGTAAGCGTGTTTTATAATGTGTGTAAATGTCGGCGGTTGAAGGTAAATGCGAGTAAAAGTTAAGTAATGGTGTTTGAAAGGTGACGAGTGAAAGTACAGATTTTGCAAAACCATATAGAGTGAAATAAGAAAGTATAATAAATTGTGCTGTGAATATGGGGGCAAAAAGACTAGAAGTAAGAGAATTTAAGTATAGGAGCTGTCTTTGGTAATTTTGGTGATATGGAAGGAGAGATAAGGGAGAGAGGAGTACAGGGTAGAAGAGTCATTGGGTTCCTTAATAGAATAATGAAAGGTAGAGGTGTAAGTATGGAAGTGAGGCAAGGATTAAGGGACACTATAGTCCTCACGATCCTGACCTATGCAGCCGAAACATGGACATGACTCACATGAAATGACTCACAAAGGTCAAGAATCCAGGCTGTGGAAATGAGCTATTTGAGAAGGTCATGTAGTGTGTGTTGACGGAATGAAGAAAGAAATGAAGGGGTGTATGAGAGATGAGGTATGGCAGGAAATGCAGAGAGAATGAATTGTGGAGTGGTAGAATTGGTGAAACGTAATATTTGGAGGAGGTTTGGGTACATGGAAAAAAATGCAAGACTGGTAATATTTGGAGGAGGTTTGGGCACATGGAAAAAATGCAAGACTGGAAGTTCACAAGAAGAGTGTATGATATTACAGTTAAAGAGGTTTGTGTGAGTGGCATGTAGTGTTTGTTGATGAAGAAAGAAATGAAGGGGTGTATGAGATGAGGTATGGCAGGGAATGCAGAGAGAATGAATTGTGGAGTGGTAGAATGGGTGAGACGTAATATTTGGAGGAGGTTTGGGCACATGTAAAAAATGCTAGACTGGGAGTTCACAAGAAGAGTATGATATTGCAATTAAAGAGGTTTGTGTGAACGGAAGACAACCTGTGCTATTGGCAAAAAGGGTGGAGGAATATTGGTGGGTGAGAAGTGGAAGAATGCATGGAATGGCGTATGTCAGGGAGGAATGTAAGGACAGGTTTAAGTGGAGACTCTACCATGGCCACCCCTTGATGGGAGTTCCCAGAGGGAATGGGCATTAGACATACAGACTAAGCTAGATAGATATATAGACTACGCTATTCTGAGCCACTACAGATGTTCCCTCGGTGTTTAACCAGCATTGCAAAGCATCAAATTTCTCTTATGACATAGTCCTACAGAAATGAAAAAGCCCAAGTTGTCCTACCCAACCCTGATGCAAGACGCGGCCCTATCATCATACCCAAGGCCCTTTGATCAAAGCATGGTGTCTTAAATTTACTGAGCAAGCCATCTTGAACAATGTTGCCTCTCCCAAAAATGTAGATATTCGTAAGTATACTAAACATCCCAAAAAGTGACCTGCTCTTGGCATGACTTTCAACACATTCTACCAATACAGTGTTTCACTCTTCACCACTGACTTCTCTTCCATGGACAGGATGTTGCTATATATAGTTTGATACATAAATGATGAGATTAAACCACTGCATGTTAAGGTGTAGTAGCTCAGATTATTATTCAAAAATGAGTCAGTTTATTCTTCTTGAAACATAAACTCCAAGTAAAAGAGGTTGTGATGTGAACAGAAAGTAACTCTATTTAGCTGTCAAGAGTTAGGTGACAAGGGTAAATATGAGTGAATAAAACATTTACTATAATGGAAAGATCAAATAAAATGGATGTTAGCTTAAGTCAATTATCATACTGCACAGTGGTTGAAGATTTAATACATATCATCGAAAAGATGCAGATTCAGTCACACAGGGAAAAAATTTAAACAAGCTATCTTGATAATCATATATTGATCAAATTTTACATACTGTTTCAGCCATTATTTACCATACCAATGTGTAAGCAAAAATGGCAAACTAATATGAACTGAAATAAGGGTTTATCATCATTCCCATATAATTTTGTACAAATGATTAACCTTCACGAGTCCTGTGATCAGAAGTTTTTCATGGTTAATAGTGTCACTTTAGTGGCCTTACACTATCATGAACTCAGAATAGCAGAGCAGCATATTTGTAAAGTGCTTTCAGGCATAAATATATCATGTTAGCTTATCTAGCTCTTTTCAAGATAAAGATATCACACAAAGGAAACTAACGCTCAAGTTTTCTACCACTAATCTGGCTGGTGACTAGTACATGTAAACAAAGCTTGTTGACCTAAAATGAGCAAAATTACAGAGAAAATCAAGTTCACATAAGTCAACTGGTCCTAACAACATATTTTCTAGAAAATTAAAAGCCAACCAGCAAATATTACTTCTGATCAAAATATTGAAAAAACAATCTCAACACAAGAATGCTGAAGGACTGGAAGCTTGTAATGTACAATAATTTTCAAAAGAAACAGAAAAAGCACTTCAAACTATTATCCGATCACTCTTACTGAAGATTTTGGTAAAAGTGAGAAACAATAATTAGGGATAAAATCATTATATATATTTTTAAGATATGATAAACTACTAACTGATTGCAATCATGCTTTCTGGAACAAAAGATCAAATTTAACAAAATCAGACAAAATTCTTGTCATATACATAACAACTACGATTCCAAAATACCCTCAGATGTTATACAATTAAGACTTTCAAAAAGCTGTCAACGAAGTAGTACAAACAAGACTGAAAAAGTTAAAAGCCCACAGCACTGGAACTAAATCAAGAGTATGGATAACATTCTGGCCCTGCCTGAAAACAGTGTGTGATATCAAAGTAATCAACTGGCTTATGAAAAATGAAGTACAACAAAGCTCAATCCCTGAACCCTTTCTTTTTACAATTCACATGTATGATTCAGAGACAGGACCCACAGTATCATTTCAAAATCTACAAATGACACAAAATAAGAAAATGCAGTCCTGTTAAAGAACTAAAGGTTTTGATTACTGAAAAATCTTTCTCTCCAAGGCAATGTTTCACAAGCATATGGTCACTGGGAATAGTTCTAATCCTGTCTGTCTGGTAGGCAACACTATCTGTCCTGGAAATATGCCTACCTGGTGAGTGGATGTCTACTACCGTACATGAAGGGAGGGGAAAGGGGGAAGAGAGTAAGGCAGAGGCATGAGCACCTCAGCCTTTATCAAATACCAAAAGTCTTCTGGCAATAGGCCCTTAACATTAATCAACAATTAATGTTTAAATAAGACTTTCAGCATAATTTTTTCTTTGGAGGGGAAAAATCTTATCATTTACTTATGGTGAGGATACTGTTCAGCTAATTAGACAGTAGAGTCTAAAAAGGCAGATGACGTGATTTACCACCACTAAAGGCAAAAGGTTTTACCTAGAGAAGGAAATATGGCACGTTTGTCATTCCAGGTGAAGGAGGGTCTGTGGCAATGCTGTGAAGTTAATATGTTACTATGAGTGTTTAAAAAACCATCCCTATAAGGTTATCGTGTCTTCTTGTTCTCCTTGACCAGACCAAACCCATACATCTTGAAATCTTGCTTATATCTACATTTTCTTCCAAGTAGGAGCATAGATTTTTTTTTTTCTAATAAGACTTCTAAGGATCCAAAATTGACATAAAAAAATTATCATTCAGTAAGGAAGTAAAACATCACTAAGCACACACAGAGCAAGCAAAAATTTCATCCCTCCACTCTCAGTGCAAGGGTAACCAAGGCAACTGTACACTTACCTGACTTCTAAGACAATACAATACTGTCAGACACATCATATCCCCAACATTAACTAATAAAATTATTTGTTCCACAAGTATATTCTGATGCACTACAGCCTTCTTTTAAACAGTACTTGTCTTTTTTTTTTTTTTTTTTTTCAGAGCCTTAGGAAAGTTGACCGAATAAGAATTGTGAAGATAAGAGAAAGGTATGGTAATAAAGGAGAGTAAGGTTGGGAGAGCTGAAATGGTTTGGAAATATGGAGAGAATCAGTGAGGAAAGGCTGACATAGATATAGGTATCAGAAGAACAGGGGACAAGTAAAAGGTGGAGACAGAATAGGAGATGGAAGGATGGAGTAAATAAGGTACCGAGAGATCATGGCCTGAACATGCAGTTGGGTATTAAGAGGGCATGAGGCAGAGTGAAGCAGAATGATGTGATAAATGGGGAAATGCTGTTAAAGGATCGATTTGGGGCTTTTAAAGCACCTGAGTGAAACACAACAGGTCTGTGGGGTCTGGTTGTGGATATTGTGCAATAGTTAAGTTCATTAGAGATTAACATCTACAGAAAGGATGTGATTAAATGAAACCATTTCTTCATATGTTCCTGATGATAATGTACTATAGCAGGAATGAATAAACAAGTATGATACCCCCCTTAATCCTGCCAAAATATGACAATAATGAAACACACTTACATGATGTGTAACCTAAAAAAAAATACTTAAACTACCTCCCACTTCAGTTTTAAACTCCATTCCACAATAGATACACCAGGATTGGATATCATCAAACCCTGCAAACACAGTTTCAACATATTCCAAGACCTAACATGCCCATAACTTTACCACAATGATAATGACACTGAGCACTTACAGTTCAATTGCCCTGCACTGAGCACATAAATGACATCACTACACTTTATCATCTATGGCTCCAGTGGAAACAGCCAGCTTCTAGAGCACTGCAGTAACCTAAAGCCATCTCACACTACATAAACATCACCAAGCCAGCAAAATGCATATACCACAAGGGCAATGAAAGACATACAACAAAACTTTTCTCAATAAGTTGTAACAACTCATTAAACAAAGAAACCGCAACAGATAAAACCACTCTTCATTACTAGAAACCAGAGAACACGAACTCTAAAGCCATCACTAACCAAATTGCTGAAACAAACTACAAACTGGGACTCCTTCCTTAATACAATGACCTACAAATTCCTCAGTAACCAGCTCTTGTTCATCTTATAAAAGATCCACACCTTCTGTGTCAACCCAGCATGCACATATGAAGCACTTCTGAAACAATCCTATTACATTCCTTCTAAACATGCACTCATGAAACTCACCTAAAAATCAAACAAAAACCAATCACACCATACAACAGACTAACAAAAAGTATATATAAAATTGGCAAAGAAACAACTGCTCCTCCACCCTTCATTCCCACTGACACTTGCAAAGTAATCAAAACCTTTACAAATTCTCCTGTAACAAGCCCTGACAAAATATCAAACTTCCACATTATATACTTTGATTTTTGCAATCCAAGCAGGGGGCTGTAATCAGATGTATGGGAAAAGAGAATCTATACAGATGTATGGGAAAAGAGAATCTATATGTTCTACCTATGCATCTATATCTCTAGTGCCTGTCCCAACTGGAGCTTCCCCCGAGTGGTGGCACCATAGCAGTAGAGTCTCCATAACTGGTGACTCCAGTGCTGCTTCTTAGCCTTAGTATCTCACCCTTAACAGACCACTGGTAGAAGGCAACTCTTGTGCAGTGATTGCAGAGGCTCCTACCTAACGTTCTTACTTATTACTATATGTTATTTTTTTTTTTCTTTTTGCACAATTGTGCCATTTCCTGTGGGGCGGGGTGGAATCCAGAATGGAAGAAGGTGAGCAAGTATTAACACATAGATGTGTATATACATATATGTATGTGCATGTATATGTACATATGTATATATGTACATGTAAGTGTCTTTCTTTGTCTGTTTCTTGGCGCTACCAAGCTAATGCAGAGAATGACGATCAAGTATGAAGCAGCGAAAAAGATTTTGTGAGATTGCGGCCTGAACATGCAGGAGGGTGAAAAGCATGCATGGAATAGAGTGAATTATAATGATGTGGTATACTAGGGTCAACGTACTGTCAACTGAATGAACAAGGGCACGTGAAGCATCTGGGGGTAAACCATGGAAAGGTCTGTGGAGCTTGGATGTGGATAGGGAGCTGTTTTGGTGCATTACATATGACAACTAAAGAATGGATGTGAGTGGATGTGGCCTTTATTTGTCTGTTTCTACTTTAAAAAGAGTTTGCCACAAGAAAAGAAACAACTATCCATTCTGTAGCCGTCATATGCAATGCACTGAAATATATAGTCTCCGATAAAAAACCAGGCCCCAAAAGCCTTCCCATCATATCCCACAGCTTCTTCACTTGCCCTGATTCTATCTAATGTCAGCACATTGCTCCCTGTATACCACATCAATATAATTCACACTATCCCAGCCCAACCTTTCACCTTTCAGGCCACAATTACTCAACCTTTTTCACTGTCCTTAAATTTCCAGTCTGTTTTTCCCTTTTTCCATTCCTCTCCATTTCAGACACATATAGCCTCTTTGTCAACCTCTCATCAGTCATTCTCACCACATGTCCAAACCAATTAAGCACTCTCTTCAGCTCACTCAACCATACTCTACACCTCTATTGTACCCTTTCATTACTTAATCAACCCTTCTCACACCAAATAGTATCCTCAAACACTTCATTCCCAACATATGCATTCCCAGTGCATCTCATCAACAGCCCATACATCAAATCCATACATCACTGGGAATGCAATATCTTCAAACATACCTATCTTTGCCCTTCCAGGTAGCAACCTCTCTTTCCATACAGTCCTCAATGCTTCCTGAACCTCCACCACCTTACCAACCGTGTAACTCGTCTCCACTTACATGTTTCCATTTAATGCTATGTACACTTCTAGGTATAAAAATACCCAACTTCCTCCCAAGTTTTCTCTTCAAATTCACACCACAACTAACCTGTCCCCATACTCTGATAAACCTAAAAAATTTGCTTTTATTCAAATTTACTTTCAACTTACTCCTTTTACACACTTGCAAACTCTGACATCATCTGCTGCTATTTCTCATTTGAAGCTGCCACCAGTGCTACGTCATCAGCAAACAACAAAAAACTCTTTTCAGGCCCCCACCCTTTACTCCCTACAAACTATATCCTTGATGCTCTACCCTAGACCATAGCATTTACCTCCCTCCACCCCATCCATAATATCAAACAGCCATGGTGATATCAGACACATTTGCCATAGATCCACCTTCACTTGGAACCACTCATCCTCCTCTTAATGAAAGCTCCTCACTGCTTCTAGTAGCCTTCCTCTGAGAGGATCTCTATTAACCACATCGTATGCTTTCTCCAGACACATAAATGCCAATATACAAATCTTCTGTGTCTATGCATTTCTCACTCACATTCCCTGAAGTACAGACCTAATCTTTGTATCCTCTACCACTCCTCAAACCATATTGTTCTTCCCCATTCTGATTCCCCAGGCAAGCAACCACCCTCTTATACAACTTCCTAGGTACTCTCAAGAAACTTCTAAAGTATGTAATTCAAGCAATTGCCTTTATCCCCCATGCATTATACACTGGTACTATATATGCACTTTGCCAAGCCTACTCACTACATCATTTTCCAGCAGTTCCATATAATCTTATGAGGCTCCTGCAGCACCCAGGAACCTAGTCACATCCATGGGTCAGGAACAAAGGTCATACAGTATGATGTGTACGTCTATATGCAGAGAGTGCAGAGAAATTAAACTGTGTATGCTCGGTGTCTTTTCTATATAAAATAAAGTTTTATAGAAATTAAAGGATACACCATGAAAATAACACTAATCCCAAAACTCCTCTTCCTCAGCAGTTGCAACGAGAGAAGGTCCACCAAAACATTCGATTGGAGTAAACTCTTCTGGTCGTTTATAACCATCCTGGAAGAGAGACGGCATTTCACCCAAAGAAACTTGTAACAAAGACAGACAATGGGGATGAAAATTATCCTTGAACAGAATGTATATGCATGTCAATGGCATGAATGAGGGCATACTAGTCATGGTAATCCACTGAGTAAAATCATAGTATATGGTACAAAACAGATAGAGAGCAGATGAGTGCAAATACAACAGTTACTTGTTTCCTTCTCACACAATCTACCTAAGGTACACCAGGAAGCTCCATTCAAACACACACAGAAGCAAGCTGTTTGTATCCAACTTTAAGCAAAACTTGAAAATACTTCATAAGTTTGGTCACTGCACTTAAAGAGGTAAGTTGAGCTAACAGAGAAGTCCCTAAGTAACACAAAAAAGATGGTACTAGAATTATGACGGCCAAGTTAAAGGGAAAGGTTAAAAGCTTTCAATTTGCCCACCTCGGGAGAGAGGAAATGTGGAGTGACCTTATCACAACCTTTAATTTCTTAAAAGAGATTGATGTGGACAGTAAACATTCCTTGGAAGGATGTAGGGATAGAGAACAACCAGAGGACATAACAATGAAATGCAGCAAGAAACTTAGTAAAAAAAAATTTGTAAAGATATTCTTTCACACTATAAGAGTGGTGAATGAATGGAGCAGAATGACCGAAGACATGGGCAATGTAGACAGCATACACAAATCTATGGAGGTGTATGATATTAGAGAATGTTCAAGAGATGCTTTAGTGAGGAGATAAGAGGTTGTGGAAGATTTGTGTAAGATGACATGTGGCATGGTGGCAGGAATGGATGGCACCGAATTTGAATTTCTTTAGGAAAGGGGGTGACTGATGTTGACTGGTTAGTAAAGATTTTCAATGTATGTATGGATCCTATATAGTGAAGTGCCTGAAGATTGGTGGAATGCATGTATAGTGCCACTGTATAAATGCAAAGGGGACATACAAAGATGAGTGTTCAAACTAAAGAGGTATACATGTGTTGAGTGTAACTGGAAAGTTGTAAGGGAAAGTGGTGACTGAGAGAGTGAAGGCATGTACAGAACAACAGACTGGGGGGGAACAATGTGTGGATCAGGTGTTTGCATTAGGGAATGTATGTGGGAAATACTTAAAAGAAATATTAGTATTTGTATGAGGCACTTATGGATCTAGAGAAAGCATATGATAAGAGTTGATAAAGATGCCTTGTGGAAGGTCTTATGAATATATGGCATGGGAGTAAAGATACTACAAGAAGTGAGGAGACTTTATCAAGACTGTCAAGCGTGAGTATGATTTTGAAGAAAAGTGAGTTTGAAAGAGTAAGTGGTTCTAAGTACAAGGGGGTCTGCTACAGGGGTGTGTGATGTCACTATGGCTGTCAAATTTGTTTATGGGTGGGGGTGGGGCAATGGGGGGGAGGGGCACCTAAGCAGTCTTTAGGGGAAGAAGATGCCTAAGGAGTGAGCCTATTGTTGGTTGCTAATAACAACACTGATGGCAGATTCAAATGAGAAACTGTAGAAGACGATGACTGAGTTTGGAAGTGTGTGTGAAAGAAGAAAGTTGAAAGTAAATATAAGTAAAAGCAAGGTTACTAAGTTTAGCAAAATAAAGTGACAGGTTAGTTGGGGCACGAGTCTGAATAGAGCAAATTTTGTAAAGTGAAGTGTTTTAGAGACCTGGGACTGGATATGGCAGCAAAATGGTAACATGGATGCAAGTCATACCACACACTGGGTGGAGGGATGAAGGTTCTGGGTGCAATGAAGAATATACAACATCTCTAGCCACATTTTCTGTATATCAGTTCAGATGACCATCAATTTCATCAATATTTTTGTTGTTTTAAGGTTTAACAAATATAACACGGGAAAAATAATTAGACATGTTCTGGCAAGTTTTCTACAGTTTCAAAGAGTGCTTAACAGAGAACGAAAAAAGTAAAAGCAACAACTGAGGAATATGTGCTACGTTAGACGGATGTTTCCTGCTATACCCTAGGTCAAGTTCAAATTCTATTAAACCAGTCTTGGATGAAATTAACTATTCTGTAGGCTAAATCTAACCTTGTTACTATCTATCTGAAGACCCAGACTGAGTGGAAAATGCACAAAATCTCACTCAACTCAAACCAATTTATAGTGTATTAATATCATACTTTTGGTAGAACCTACCTTAGATCTGATATCTGCTGAGGTAAAACGACCACTGCCATAATATGTCTGCTGATGTCCACTTTTGTGGGCAAATATCATTAACCAATCAGGCACAACTTGACCAGCCTGAAGAACAAATAATATAAAAATAATTTCAACTTTAAAACACTTATCTTTGTCAAAAGAGGCATGTCTAATTGTTCCTACATATATCAGTGCCTACATCAACACTTAAATATCAAAGCCTCATACATTATACTACTGTCACACTTTTTAACCCACATTATATGAGAAATGTTACAAACAGAAAAATTTTGTGGTCAGGCCTTCATCAAAGTAGGCTAGACAAATGAAAAAACACCTATACAGTTAAAAAAAAGGGAGAAAAGTTAGGTGAGAAACAGTAAGACATGGGGTTAAAACACATTGGTTTTGAAGGATAAAAAATTCTATCTATCTTAAGTAGAACCCTATAAGAATCTAAAAGGACTGATTAGCGAGTTAAGACATGAGATACAACACGTTCTTCAGGGCTAAAAATTCTACCTCAAAAGCATCCTTATAAACATTTAAGAAAGCATAGAAGGGTGCTTTTTGTTTAAAAACAGCCATGTCACAACTGCCTTTAATTTCTCTATGGATGGGGTGGTGAGGAAAGTAAATACAAGAATCTTGGAGGAAGGAGTAAGTATGTACACTATTGGGGATGAAAGGGTGTGGGAAATAATTAAGTTGATGTTGTTTGCTGATGACACAGCACTGGTGGCAGATTTGTG
Source organism: Panulirus ornatus (assembly GCF_036320965.1). NCBI lineage: Eukaryota > Metazoa > Arthropoda > Malacostraca > Decapoda > Palinuridae > Panulirus > Panulirus ornatus. The sequence continues at coordinate 2,805,402 of NC_092243.1, read as the reverse complement.
TGACAAACTGTATGAGGCAGTAACTAAGATTTGAAAGTGTGTGTGAAAAAAGGAATCAGAAAGTTAGTTGGAGTGTGAACTTAAATGGAGAAAATTTGGTAGAAGTGAACTATGTTAGGCACCTAGAAGTGTCCTGGTAGCAAAGGGAACCAATGAATCAGAAGCAAGTTATATGGTGGGTGTGGATGTGAAGGTTTCTGGAGCACTGAAGAATGTGCTTAGTTTTTATCTGAAAGGGCAAAAATATGTATATCTGAAGGTATGGCAGTCCCAACAATATTGTACGGATGTAAGGAATAGGCTATATATGAGGATGTGAGGAAATGGGTGGATGGATTGGAAATTAAATGTTTGAGGGCAATATGTGGTTTGAGATGGTTTGATAAAGTTATGAAAGAAGAAACTTGACAACAAAATATGTGAGGCTGAGTTGAAAAGGATGTGCTGGTATGGTCTGGGCTTTTCGAAAGAATGAGAGGAGAAGAGAGGAGAGGTTGAAAAAAAGGACTGATGAATCAAAAGTGGAGAAATGGAGGGGATAAGAAGGGGGAACCAAACTGGAGATGGAAGGATGTAATGAAAAATCTTTTGAGTGAGTAGGGCCTGAACAAGAAAGAGGATGAAAGCGTTTTAAAGGACAGAGTACATGCGTATGATGTGGCATACAGGGGTTGTTGAGTCTGATTTTGGATAGATGGGTATGGTTTTGGGGCACTGTACATAACGGCGAGAATGGATTCAAGCAAATGCAGCCTTTCTTTGTGTTCCTGGTACTAACTTGTTAACAATGAAATTCATGATTAACTATAGGATAAATTTATTATCATAATTATACTTGATCACCGTTTTCTACATCAGCTAGGTAGCGCCAGGAAACAGACGAAGAATGGTCCACCTACCATGCATCAGTTACATGACTTTTTTTCCCCGAGGGAAAATGTGCAGCGTATATTCTATTCAATACAGTACCTCCTGCTTCAGCAAGAGACGATAATTTGGGGAGAAGAGAGAGAAGTAAACTGGAAAAGAAAGAAGAGGAAAGAAAATATGGTAAGAGGGATGGCAGGTGAAGAAGAGACGTTGAATGAAAAGAGAGGTGGCAGAAGAACATTCCTTTTCAAGTGTAATGAACTTGATTACAATCTGGCATCTACTAACAAAAACCTTTCCCTTAATCATGCTTAAAAACATAACCTTTGAATACACACAGAAAATCATTAAAACAAGTTAGACTGAAATTTTTCAAAATTCTCACCATAAATTTCAACCAAAGATATACTTACATCATTCAAGATCTTCACTAAATCCTTTGCAATTGAAGCATCAAAGTCTTGATCAAAGAAGCTTATAGCATGGCCTTGATTGCCAAGTCGACCAGTCCGGCCAATGCGATGGACATACTCATCCACACTTTTTGGTAAATCATAATTGATCACCAAGCTAACTCCTCTTATGTCTGTGAAGAAGAGAAAATTGAGCCTGATAAAGATATATAAATACATGCTTGCCAAGTCCTACATAAGCGAGGTAACATCAAGAACAGATGACAGACCCTTAGAGGGAAAATTTCTCACTTGGCTCCTTGCTTTGTTCTTTTTTTTGGAAAGCAATAAAGGAATGGAGAATTTTCAGCCATCTGCTCCTGCTCCTCTTAGTCACCATCTACAACACAGAGAATACATGGGCAGCATTCTTTCTCCCTCATCCCCAGGGATATATCATATATATATATATTTTGTATTATTATTATTATTATTATTATTATTATTATTATTATGCTTAATCGCTGTTTCCCCGGATCAACGAGGTAGCGCCAGGAAACAGATGAATGGCCCATCCACTCATATACACATATATTTACAAAAAATGCCCATACATGCACATATACAAATAGACACATGTACCTATTCATACTTGCTTGCCTTTATCCATTCCTGTTGCCACCCTGCCATGCATGAAATAACATCACTACCCCCTGCTTTAGTGAGGTTGCACCATGAAAACAGACAAAAAAGGCAACATTCGTTCACATTCATTCTCTAGCTGTCATGTGTAATGCACCAAAACCACAGCTCCCTATCCATATCCAGGCTCCACAGACCTTTCCATGGTTTACCCAAGATGCTTCACATGCGCTGGTTCAGTCCACTGGCAGCACGTCGACCCCAGTATACCACATTGTTCTAATTCACTCTATCCCTTGCATGCCTCCCACCCACCAGTATATTCAGGCCCCTATTGCTCAAAATCATTTTCACTCCATCCTTCCACCTCCAATTTGGTCTCCCACTTCTTGTTCCCTCCACCTCTGACACATATATCCTCTTCGTCAATCTTTTCTCACTCATTCTCTCCCTATGTCCAAACCATTTTAACACACCCTCTTATCCTCTCTCAACCATTCGTTTTATTTCCACACATCTCTCTTACCCTTTCATTACTTACTCAATCTAACCAAACCACCTCACACCACACATTGTCCACAAACATTTCATTTCCAGCACATCCATCCTCATATGTACAACCCAACCTATGATCCACGTATAAATGTATATATTTATCATTAAAGTACTTGATTGCTGTTTCCTGCATCAGCAAAGTAGTACCAGGAAACAGATGAAGAAAGACCTATCCACTCACAAACACTGGTACTGCAGTTGAATTAATCAAGAAGGGGAGTGACTGAGTTATTGAGAGGTTGGTGAGGACATTCATTGTATGAATGGTTCACAGTGAACTGCCTGAGGAATGGCAGAATGCATGCATAGTGCCAGGCACTGTGAAAAGGGGATAAAGGTGAGTGCTCAAAATACAGAGGTATAAGTCTGTTGAGTATTCCTAGGAAGCTGTATGGGAGGGTATTGATTGAGAGGTAAATGCATGTACAGAGCATCAGATTGGGGAAGAGCAGTATGGTTTTTGAAGTGGACAAGGATGTGTGGATCAGGTGTTTGCTTTGAAGAATGTGTCTAAGAAATATTTAGAAAAACAGATGGATTTGTAAGTAGCATTTATGGATCTGGAGAAAGCTTATGATAGGGTTGATAGATATGCTTTGTGGAAGGTCTTAAGAGTATATGGTGTGAGAGGTAAGCTGCTAGAAGCAGAGAAAAGTTTATGTCAAGGATGTAAGGCAAGCATACAACTAGGAAGAGAGGGCAGTGACTGGTTCCCAGTGAAGGTCAGTCTGTGGCAGGGGTGTGTGATGTCCCCATGATTGTTTAATTTGTTTATGGATGGGGTGGTTTGGAAGGTTAATGCAGGACTTTTGGAGAGAGGGGCAAGTATGCAGCCTGTTGGGCATGAGAGGGCCTAGGAAGCGAGTCAGTTGCAGTTCGCCGATGATACTGCAATGGTGGCTGATTCAAGTGAGAAACTGCAGAAGTTGGTGACTGAGTTTGGAAAACTGTGTGCAAGGAGAAAGTTGAGAGTAAATGTGAATAAGAATGAGGTTATTAGGTTCAGTTGGGTTGAGGGACAAGTTAGTTGGGATGTAAGTTTAAATGGAGAGACATTGGAGGAAGTGAAGTGTTCTAAATATCTGGGAGTGGACTTGGCAGTGAATGGAACCATGGAAGCACAAGTGAGTCAAAGGGTAAGGGAAGGGGCAAAGGTTCTGGGAGCAATGAAGAATGTGTGGAATGAATAAACGATATCTCAAAGAGAAAAATGAGTATGTTTGAAGGAATGGGGGTTACAACATTATATAGTTGCAAGGCATGGACTACAGATAGGGTTGTATGGAGGAGGGTGGATGTATTGAAAGTGAAATGTGTGCTGCTAATAAGTGGTGTGGGGTGGTTTGATCGAGTAAGTAATGAAAGGTTAAGAGAGATGTGTGGTAATAAAGTGTGGTCGAGAGAACAGAAGAGGGTGTGTTATGGTTTGGAAATACGGAGAGAATGAGTGAGAAATGGTTGAAAAAAGGATATATGTGTCAGAGGTGGAGGGAACAAGAAGTGGGAGACCAAACTGGAGGTGGAAGGATGGAGTGGAAAAGATTTTGAGTGATGGTTCCAATTACTGCAAAGTCCACTTAGGGATATCTAAAACAATTCACTCCCTCAACCCTGTTGAAGCTAATAACATTTGTTGATAGGGAGACATAATCAGAATAAAGCAATATGATTAATCTTACCAAGACCACGAGCTGCAACAGATGTTGCCACCAAAACACTGTTTCTCCCTGTCCTAAATGCTGCCAAAGCTTCCTCACGTTGGCTTTGAAATCGGTCACCATGAATTGTAACTGCATTAATGTTTTCAGTACATAAGTATGCTCCAATGAAATCAGCCTGTTGCTTCCTTTCTACAAACACCAGTACTTTATCACCTGCAATACAGGAAAACAAATTTCTGCTAAAATACAGTTTCCACTAGGACTATGTCTAATGTTAATGTGTTTAATGTTGGAGCAAGATAAAAATATTCAGAAAATGGTAAGACAGCAAAATTGTGTGAAACATGAGAAGTTTCATCTTTTTCCTATTATCAAGTCATCTACCGCGATAAATGAGGTAAAAAAAAAAAAAAAAAAAAAAAAAAAAAAAAAAAAGTCACATGATCACATCCAATCCCCAGCTAACAGGCATAATGTATTGAAACGATAGCCCTACATCCAATACCATGCCCCACGGACCTTTCTGTGGTTTCAACCTACTGCTTCATATACCTTGTTTCAGCCCATGAACAGCTTGTTGCCCTTGCATACCACAATACTCCAACCCATGGAAGCAACATACCATCCTGTATACTTAAGTTCCTGGCTATGCAAGGCCTCTCTCATTCCATCTTAACATCTCCGTTCCCTTCTTTTCCTTGTTCCCTCCACATGTACCCTTTTAGTTATCATCTACTCACACCTCCTCTCCATATGTCTAAACCATTTCAGCACAACCACTCAAGCTTTCTTATACAAACTCCTCAAACCCTATCATGTTTGATTAACCCTCTTGCACCACACTATCTATTCTCAAATAGTTAATGTCAAACACACCCATTCTCTTCTAGATCCTATGCCTTGCATCCATACAACTCAGTCGAATCCAATATAACATTAAACATACCTATCTTTTCATCAAAGGCATGCTGGATGATGTAAAATGCAGAATATATATTCACATGTGACCATCTCGAAAGGGTCTTCAGTATTACCTTTTTCACAGTCACTGTCTTTTCTTTCTGCCTCACTAACACGTGGACTACTGGCATTCTGTCCATAAACATATGATCTCTCCTTGTCATATGTAACAATTGACAATAAGTAACTCATTCTTCGTATGAAAACTCTAGATTTTCCTGCGGTGAGCACTATGCACTAGCCTTATCTTTTGGCAAAATAGTTGGAGCAGCAGACAGAAGTAGTAGGTAGGAACATTTAAATGCAGCATTTGGTAGAAGAAGCAGGAAGGAGCATCAGATAGCAGTAGTCATTAGGAACACTGGGTAGGAGCCTCAGCAAGTGCTGTGCTAGATTTACCCTCTACCAGTAACCTATTAAAGGTAAGAAGTGGCACTGGAGTTCTTTGGTTATGGAGACTCCATTGCCAACCCCTTAAGACAGCTCTAATTGGAACAGGTGTCAGAGATAGAGATATAGATAGATAGACTTATGTCCATACTTCTCTTCATCCCTCCAGATCTGACCAATCAACATCATCAGAAAGATCACAAAATCCATCTGAATCAATGTTATTAATTCCATATACTCAAGTGTACCTGTAATACCACAGGACTGCAAAGCTTTACACTTTGACATCTTGATAAACAGTAACCATAAACCTACTTCAGACAACACTGAAAGAAATATCAAGTTTGTGACATGTCATTCAACACCTTCAATACCAATGTGGGATATCTAAAATTTACAGACTGTATACAAGGAACCACAAGTCAATCAATAAATACATCTTGGGAACTCCCTCAAGGGGATGGCCATGGCAAAAGTCTCCATAACTGTTGAATTCCAGTGCTACTTCTTAGCCTTTAGTGCCTAACCCTTAACTGGCTACTTAAATGGCAACTCCAGTGCAGTGTTTTCAGAAGCTCCTACCTAGTACTCCTACCGGCTTCTACCTAACATTCCAGCCTAATGTTACAACCTACAGCTTCTACCTATTGCTCCCACCAACTACTACTACCTAAAGCTCCTGTGTAATGTCCTGCCCATTGCTTCTATTTAATGCTCCCACCATTATGCCAAAAGGCAGGGGTAGTGCATAAGTGATCACCACAGAAAAATCTAGTTAGGAAGAATGAGTTGTGTGAGACGAGTGTTGCCAACTGATGTTTGTGACAACGAGATAATGTGTGTTTGTGGAGAGAATACCAGCAGTCCATGTGTGAGTGAGGCAGAGAGAAAAGACAGTTACCTAGTTTGAAGGCGTGCAACTTGACAACCACTTAAGTGCTGGCTCACTAAGCAGCCACCACTAACCCTCCCAATATCCAGGGGCACAGTATCAGGAATACATCTCCCTTATCGGCGGCTGCATACCGATTACTACCTACCATCTGAGATATGCAAAGCAAAATGACCCTTATACTACCAAATAAAGCTTAAAAAATTATCAGTTTATGAATCACACATGTATTTGGATCCTCAATTATACCATAAAAATTTACTAACATGACTGGATTTTCATAAGGTAATCCAAAAGTATCTCCCTCTTATTAGCTTTCCGTACTTCAAGAACTTCTTGAATGACATCTTTGTTGGCTGCACCAATAGAACCAACCACAAGGAATAGGTAGTTCTTCAAAAACTGGATAGCACATTGCTGTACCTGCAAGCATTAAATATCGAGTAAGAATGTCTTCTGAGGAAAACCACCTGTAACACAGGTGCTTTCAGTCACTTCCATCACTTATAAATCTGCACAGAGCCAGGGAATATGAAAAACGTCCAGGGTAAACCATGGAAAGTTGTGTGGGGCCTGGAGGAGGATAGGGAGGTGTGGTTTTGGTGCATTACATATAACAGATAAAGAATGAAAGTGAGCGGATGTGGCCATTTTCCGTCTGTTTCCTAGTCCTACCTCACAGACATATGGGGTGGTGATGCTGTTCCCTGTGGGGAAGGGTGGCACCAGGAATGGATGAAGGCATTCCAACACACCCTCTCTTCCTCTCTCAACCACACTCATTTCATTTCCACACATCTCTCTTATCCTTTCATTACTTACTCGATCAAACCACCTCACACCACATATTGTCCTCAAGCATTTCCCACACATCCACCCTCCTCTGTATAACCCTATCTACAGCCCATGCCTCGCAACCATATAATATTGCTGGAACTACTATTCCTTCAAACATACCCATTTTGCTCTCCACAATAACGTTCTCTTCTTCCACACTTTCTCCATCGCTCCCAGAACCTTCATCCCCTCCCCCATCCTGTGACTCACTTCCACTTCCATGGTTCAATTTGCCACTAAGTCCACTCAAAGATATCTAAAACACTTTACTTCCTCCAATTTTTCTCCAATCAAACTTATATCCTAATTAACTTGTCCCTCAATCTTAGTGAACCTAATACTCTTGCTCTTATTCACATTTACATATATCCACATACATGTACATATCCATCATACACATCTAAAACACATATACATATGCACATAGTCATACTTCCCTACCTTCATTCAATCCCAAGGCCACCCTGCCCCACAGGAAACAGCACAAATGCATGAAGGAAAAGAAAAAGATAACATGTACATTCTCTTCTACCATCCCCCCAACACCAGCAAACAGATGAACAAAGGCAAGATTCAAAATAATTATGGATTTACCACATTTCAATTTCTGAATGCAAAGCAAACAACTGAATTAAGTGTCAAGAGTATCTGAATTAAAGTCTTGAAGTTATTACCAAGGACAAATAGCTGATGAAAGCGAAACCGCTGACGTATAAACATTGTGATCAGCAACATGATGATGAACAAAGTAATTCCTGTATGTCTCCCATGTAAAGCAGGTGACAAACTAAATAAGCTGCAAGGTGAGAACTAAATGAGATTAAAACATATCTTAGTATATGTATATTACTTTTACAAAACAATGAAATAAAGCTGCCTCTACTAGATAAAATCAAAACTCACCATGTCCGGGAAAGTTGCACTGAACATCATGGTCTGTCGCTGACTTTTAGGAGGCATTGTTTCATGTGCAACAAGCTCTTGCATGTCATCAATGAAGCCCATGTCTAACATACGATCAGCTTCATCAAAAATCAAAAACTTGAGAGAACTCATTGAGATCCTTCCTCTTCGAAGAAGGTCTTTTAATCTTCCTGGTGTGGCAACCAGAATATGGCAACCAGCTTTCTAGAGAAAGAAAAATCAGTTCATAATATTTTTAATTAAACCACATGATTTTATATAGTAACTTCATAATACATGTGTATTTTAAAAATCTAAAGTTGTGGTTAAAATCTGTAGAAACGAAAAAGAAATAAAGTCTTAAACCTTCAAGTGCGATAGACCGAGTGTCTTTGCTTCAACAATACCATTCGCTAACAGTTCTGATATAATAACAGCCCTCATGGTCAGGAGTGAGGAATGTAACATCATCTAATTCAGAACAAGAAAACTTTATCGATTTCCAAGAACAGCGTGCTATGCTAGGTTTGGAAAATTTTACACTAGATAAGTGTTTTCCAAAACTTTTTCCTGACACAATTTATGAAAATGCTGCAAGGGAAACTGATAAAGATGTTAAATGTATATTAGATAAATCAAGGCCTTCACCACCTAGATCAAAGTTCAATGAGTGGTAGGATGTTTTACCATCAGATATGTAAGTATAGGTTTTAGCAGAGATAGGTTAATGATGCTTTCTGCCTACCAATAAAGGTATTCAAAAGATGTATAAATCTGTATTTACCTTGTATACTAGTTTTCATAAACTACTGTTTAATACAGTATTTTTTTCCCTTCTTTAACAGCTAAGTAAAATCCTATAGAAATCTGAATATGATTTACCATATGCTCAATTTCAAATCAACTTATGTCTTTTACTGTCAAATCGCATACATAATACAAAATTAAGTTCTTTATGGCTAGAATCTCAATTCATGGTTAAAAAGTTGGTTGTGAGGCATGGGCTATACATAGGGTTGTACGGAGGAGGGTGGATGTGTTGGAAATGAAATGTCTGAGGACAATTTGAGGTGTGAGATGGTTTGATCAAGAAATTAATGAAAGGGTAAGAGAGATGTAAGAGAAATGTGTGGAAATAAAGAGTGCATGTGAGAGAGCAGAAAGAGTGTTGAAATGGCTTGGACATAAGGAAAGAATGTGTGAGGAAAGGATGATAAAGAGGATATGTGTGTCAGAGGTGGAGGGAACAAGGAGAAGCAGGAGACTAAATTGGAAGTGGAAGGATGGAGTGAAAAAGATTTTGAGCGATCGGGGCCTAAACATACAGGGGGGTGAGAGGCATGCAAGGAATAGAGTGAATTGGAACCATGTGGTATACTAAGGTTGACATGCTGTCAATAGAATGAACCAGTGCTTGAAAAGTGTCTGGGTTAAACCATGGAAAGGTCTGTGGGGCCTTAGTGTGGATAGGGAGCAGTGGTTTTGATGCACTACACATTACAGCTACAAAAAACGTGAATGAATGTGGCCATTTTTGTCTCTCTCTCTGGCGCTATCTTGTTGAGGTGGGGGGCAGCAATGCTGTTTCCTGTGGGACGGGGTGGCGACAGGAATGGACGAAGGCAAACAAGTACAAATATGTACATGTGTATGCATATATATGTCTGTGCACATGCATGTACATGTATGAATATGTGCATATTGGGGTATTCATGGGTATATGAGTGGATGAGCCATTCTTCGAATGTTTCCTGGCACTACCTCGCTGATGCGGGAAACAGCGATTATGTATAATAAAAATAATAAAAAATAATAAAAATCAAAATATGACATATAACACAATACACACGTTCTGAATTACCTTAAGCCCTTCAGTAAAATGGGAGGAAAAATACAATGCATTTTACAGAAAATTTACTTATTCCAATCCAAAGGTTACTTTGGTTTTACAGTAACTACTTCCTAATATACTCATCCCTTGAGGTAAAAAGTCAGTACTATGTGGGTATGTGTGAGGTAAAATGTGCACCAAAACACTCAATGCTCTCTATGTTTATTGGTTCCCTACGTGTGATTTCTCTGTGTGAGGTCTTCACAGAACATAACCCCTGCATAAAGCATGGGATAAGTGTATTTTGATTTCTAAAAATATATCAAGATACCTTAAAGGGTTAAAATGATGACTTACCAAGCTAATAAGATGGTTCATCCCTAAAATTAAAGTTACCTACTTTCTATAGGAAATTCACTAAAATCCAATAAAAAATATAAAGTAGTATCATGGCATAAGTTTACTGTATATCTAATTATCCAATCTTCAATTACTGTATATGCAAGCAATCTGTAACATTTCAATATGCATAATGTGACTTTGACCTATTATCCCCTCATCTGAAAGATTTAATCATATACATCATTCTTGTCCATTTCCTGGCATTACCTTGTTACTGTGGGAAACAGCAATCATGTATCATAACAATAACAAAAAAATTCCTTGTGACTCTGACTCTTTATACCTCAAAAGTCTTGTCCATATCCACTCATAATTCAAATAAAGAAGATAGGGATGCAAAGTTAGGGATGGGCAATCAGCAGAGGGGTATGATAATGTCAGACCAAAAATATCCATTTAGAAACCCTATCGATTTGTTGCACACTTTAGTTTACAAGCCAAACCATACACTCAAAAGGGACTTTAAACCAAATTCACAAAACTAAACTTATTTGTAAACCAAATGAAGCCAAAATGTAAGTATCACACCAAATACTTACCTTTAACCGTTCCACTTGATAGTTTATTGCTGCACCACCATAAACTATAGAACACTTTGCTGATGAGCCACAAGCAAACTTACGGGCCTCATAATATATCTGCAATGCTAATTCTCGTGTTGGGGAAAGAACCAATCCAACAGGTTGAGCAAACTCTTCAAGAGCATGGTTTTCAATATTGCCTTCTATGATGTACTGCAGCATTGGTAACAGAAAGGCAGCCTGCAAAGAGAAAATAAGAATAACCAACATCAGTACTGCAGAACAACCAATAAGCAGGTTTGACATAGCATTCCATTTTTACTATACTTGTTTGCCATTTCCTGTGTCAGCAAGGTAGCACCAGGAACAAATGAAGAAAGGCTGCATTTGCTCACATCCATTTTTTAGCTGTAATGTGTAATGCACAGAAACCATTAACCCTATTCAAAACCAGGCCCAACAGACCTTTCTGTGGTTGCCTCAGCTACTTTATATGTCATGGTTTAGTCCACTGACAGCATGTTGCTCCCTGTATACAACCAGACTCCAATTCTCTCTATCCCGTGCATGTTTTTTCAACTTCCGACATGTTCAGGCCCCAAACTCTCAATCTTCACTCCATCCTTCCATATCCAATTTGGTCTCCCTCTTCTCCTTGTCCCCAGCACTTCTGGCAAAAGTATTCTTTCTTTGTCAACGTCTCCTCGCTCATTCTCTCCATACTGTCCAAACTATTTCAGCACACTCTCTCATGTCTCCCAGCCATACTCTTATTACCATATGTCTCTTACCCCATTTATTATAACAAAAGTCTACCATTCTATTCCATTCACTAACCACTTTTACTATGAAAGTACATCTTCTCATACTTTTTAACAAGTACCTTGTTTAACATAATGTTCTGTCCACTGTTCTATCTCTAATATTAAGATAAACTGTTCACTGTTTATGTCAACAATCTGTTTTAAAAACTTTAAGGTTGTGATTGGGTCACCCATCACCTTTCTTTGAAGGTGGGAAAATTTGCAGTCTTCAGCATTTCCCTGTAACTTTTCTTATTCTTTAATTTTCACACGTCTTCCATTTCTTGTGCAAATGAGGTAAGACCATGAACAGATGAACAAGTCTCAGTGGAAAATTATCCTCTCGTCTATTTCCTTTGCTCTTTCTTTTGGAAATTAAAAGAAGAAAGGAGAATTTTCAGTCCCTTGGCCCTAGTCATCTTCTAGGACATGCAGAAGATATGCGGGCAGTATGCTTTCTCCCCTATCCTCAAGGATAAGAAATACCTCTCTTAATTCTGGTATCATCCCTGTTGCTCTCCTCTGGATGTTATGTTAGTCCTTTGTGCTTCTTAAGAAGTGATAACCATAACTGAAAAAAATATTCTAGTCCTGGCTTTTTGTATGATGTGAACAGCCAGCTGAATAACTTTCTAGCCATGAACCAGAACAGTGTTATAATATTTGCCAGCAGGCAGTTGGTCCCTTTAACTCTTCCTCGAAAGTAGGACTCAGGCAACAGGTTAGAAACAATTTCAACTTCCAACACCTGATTCACACATCTCTACTACTCCAAAAACCACACAGTTCATCCCTAATCTGATGCTCTGTACATGCCTTCACCCTCCAATAACCAATGATACTAAAACGTACCAAGTACACTAAACAAACTTATACCTCTGTCGTTTAGACACTCGCATTGTCCCCCTTGCCTTTATACACAGGCACTATACATTCTGCCATTCCTCAGGCACCTAACCATGATCCATGCATACAATTAATATCATTACTAATCAATCAAAAAAATGGTTATCCCCATTCTTAAGAATCTAAACTGCAATATTAAACAAGGTTTCAAGCCCACTTTCCATCAATCTCTCTCTGCATACACATTACCATTATTATCTCTTACAATAATTTAGAGGCCAGGCTTCAAAGTCACCAGTCTTTAGCTTATAATATTTTCTCTTACTGAGCTGAAAATTCCCTGGCACTAATCCTTCTTCCATAAAGGTTCTTTACATCTCCATGTGCCTCATTAGGGCTTCTGCTTAAATAAATAAGAAAAAAACATCAAGGCCATGTTCCTTGTGCAGACGAAGGTCCTCCATTAGCCTTTATATACACCGTTTTAAGGTCTCAATACTTTCCATGGTCTCTTATCCACTCTATTAAGTTCTGTGCTGGTAGTTATATTTTGTTCCAACTAAACATCTGAAAGAAGTAGTTATGAACATTCAGGCAGGAACATTAGGTATAGTACACAAAATATACTTTATACAACCTACCATTACAATGACAAATTTCTTTTTTAACTGGCTTCATTGCTGGCCACCAACTCAGAGTTGCATACAATGGCTTCAACTCTAAAACCCTGAAGCTCTAGAGAGGAGTTCCCTAAACAACAGTTCTTTCTCAATCCCTCTTCAATCTCTTCCTACATGGCCTTCCTCCAAAAGACCATAGTACAAAAGACCTCTTATATGCAGATGAGCTTACAATCACTTAATAGTACTCTGATACCATGCAATCAACAACAAATGTGAAACCCACACTCTTCCATCATGAAACAATTGGAACTGGCTTATCTAGAACATAAAATATGCATTTCCATCAAGACTTAAGTCCTCCTTTAAATCCAAAACAGACAAAAATCCAATCTGCACTCTCCACTCATTTGAACGAACACTCACTCCAACTCAAAAATCTCCAGCTACTCTGGAAATCACATATGATGCCCAAGACATTCACCCCCTTGCCACAAACATCAATGTAACAACAAATGAATTATCTATCTATCTTATGGTGATTCAATTGTTGTGGCCACCCCTTTGAGGGAGTTCCAATTGGAATAGTCATCAAATATAACAAATGAGCTAAATACCCCTTAAAATGCTTACAGACATAAGCTTTTTTTTTGAGGAAAAATGTATTCTCCACAAATAATTCATCTATCCAACCTGCCTTTTAATCCAACCTCTCAAAAGTAATGTAACAATGCTGCAAACTACACAAAAATAGCACTCAGAAAAAGCACAGGCTGCTTTGCAGCCACACACACTGAGTGCCAACACCATAAAACAAAGGTCTTCCAATACATATCCACAGGAATGTTTTCTAAATAATTTGTTTATGGATGGGGTTGTTAGGGAGGTAAATGCAAGAGTTTTGGAAAGAGGGGCAAGTATGAAGTCTGTTGGGGATGAGAGAGCTTGGGAAGTGAGTCAGTTGTTGTTCGCTGATGATACAGCGCTGGTGGCTGATTCATGTGAGAAACTGCAGAAGCTGGTGACTGAGTTTGGTAAAGTGTGTGGAAGAAGAAAGTTAAGAGTAAATGTGAATAAGAGCAAGGTTATTAGGTACAGTAGGGTTGAGGGTCAAGTCAATTGGGAGGTGAGTTTGAATGGAGAAAAACTGGAGGAAGTGAAGAGGGAGACCAAATTGGAGGTGGAAAGATGGAGTGAAAAAGATTTTGTGTGATCGGGGCCTGAACATGCAGGAGGGTGAAAGGAGGGCAAGGAATAGAGTGAATTGGAGCGATGTGGTATACCGGGGTTGACGTGCTGTCAGTGGATTGAATCAGGGCATGTGAAGCGTCTGGGGTAAACCATGGAAAGCTGTGTAGGTATGTATATTTGCGTGTGTGGACGTATGTATATACATGTGTATGGGGGGGGGTTGGGCCATTTCTTTCGTCTGTTTCCTTGCGCTACCTCGCAAACGCGGGAGACAGCGACAAAGTATAATAATATAAAAAAAATCTAATATACCAATCACTAACCGTCTTTCCTGAACCTGTCTGAGCACAAGCCATTAAGTCTCGTCCACTTTGCAAGATGGGGATTGCATACTTCTGAATTGGAGTTGGTTGCCTATAACCAGCATGCATCATATTTGTCCTTAGAAGTTCACGCAAGTTCATATCATCAAAGCTTTCCTCTGGTTGTGGCTTTGGATCATCTCCAGTTACCTGAAACATTAGATTCTGCATAAAAATCTAAGTAATTGCATTCCTAATTATCACTGTGCCATTGGAAGGAGGTTTGTCACATAATTTTTCAAATTATCATGCTGCCATGTTTGGCTTCCAGAGAAGTAGATGCCTCCTCACTTGAGAGACAACCACCTCACACAGAAATGAAGTGGGTATATGCTGGGTATATGCATCAATTATCTTTCTTGATTTCTTTTGAGACTACAGACATGTTCATTCAATCTTTCATGGTCATTCATATGCAGACATTAGTGGTGAAACAAGGAACTGTAAAGATGGCATCTGATTGTAGAGAAGGTGACAGGTAGTGGCAATTAAATCACATTTAAAATTGATCAATACAATCAATACACAATAATGCATTATATCTCTCACTTACAAGATGAATAATTCTAATATTTACCTATTTCCTCATAATTAGGTTTAAGCTTAAGCTGCTATTATAGATAGTGTTTAAATCTGTAATAGCAAAGATTTTCACAAAAAATATTGATGTATATGACCCACACACCTTATCCACACACTATGGATAGGTTTACTAGCATCTCACCTCAACTGGTATGTCACCATATGCTTCAAAGTTTTCCCCAACCTGTATACCCATATCAAACAAAGCTTCATCTTGAAGATCTTGAGGAATATACAGCGGAGGACGGGATTCTTCAATGGCACCAACTTTCCTCGGTCCAAATTTTGGATGATTTTGAGGCTTACACCCATCATCTACTTTAAAACCTGTTCAAAGATTATCAACAATGATAAAAAATGCAGCAAAATATTTCAGTATATCGGTTTCTCCTTTTACAGTCTGATAAATTTTGAAAGGTATGAACCAACAAAAATGAGAGAGTTTAAAATTTTTTTGTTTCTAAAAATGTACTACACATCACATCTTAAAATGTATTCTGTTCTTGATTTCTCTAACATCTATATCGTTAGAAAGTTCCCCATGATCAGCTTTAATTTTTTATATTACAAACATGTGTGATGTCAAAAATACAACATACTGTATAATAAAATTCATTACCTTAAAACTTCTTATACCAACCTTTCCTTCCTTGAACATATAGTTGTTCTCCTCTAAAATCACCACCCATATGGCAATCACGGGACAAGTGACCATCCTTATTACACTACAAAATAAAATATTTCAAGAGATCATCAGAACATGTAACATCTTAGACTATCAAAACATTAATTCAAAGAGTTGAGAAAGTATGAAAAACAGAATAATAGTAAGAAGAGGTAAACAGAGGAGATAAGCAAGCAAGGCTGCCTAAAGTCACTGTGAATCAGACCAGTTTGCTTAATGAAACAGTCAAAGTTTTACATAAAAGATCAATCTTCTGATCACATTTCTTTTAAAATTCACTTTGTGTCTACTGTATTCTTGCACCCTCCCTCCAAAAATCTTCTCCCATTGTCTAATGGTTTCACCGGAAAAAAAAAACTTATCAAAAAATCTAAGTGATTCACCATATATGATCATCTCAACATGACAGAGTTAAATCATCATCATTTCAATCTCTGTTCCTTCAGGCATTACGTATTTGCAGTCCAGAGTTTACTGATGATGAGTTTGAGAAGGTATATTCTATTGGATCTAAGTTAAAAGTACCCTAGATCTTCCATTGATAATTCCCTCAAAATAGCAAAGAAATCATTTTAAGGAGTAGAGCCCAAACCTCCCATTGACACCAAGAATCTTTTAGTTCTCCCTTTTGATAATAATTTTACCTTACTTCCCATGTTGCTTAAATCCTTTAATGTAAATGCTGCCTTCAGCAACAATAATACTATCAAGAATATCTTAATCAGGGATTCACCAAAAAATTCTGCAAGCATCTATAAAGTGCCATGTGGAAATTGATAAATTTTATGTTGGGGAGACTGGTAAGGATCTTCGTTAGACTTAAGCAACACAAATATAGTACAAGAATGGGACAAGAATCAAATGCCTTGTTTAATCACGTTAAAACTATGATCACTGTATTGACTGCAATAATACCATCTGTTATTAACTCTAACTCTATTAACACAAGAAATATCACTGAATCTTCTATTATCAAATACACAAAGAATTATAATCTTAATATTAGTGATGGTCTATACAAATCAGATAACTTTATTGTTGATAAAATTTGTAAAATGATAAGTTTATGAACGCTTGTTGTCTGTCTTGGACAATCGCATGTTTACCAAATGGCGTCCTAGCTTCGTCTTTTCAATGTATGTCAACTGACTGTTATATTTCTCTCGTGTCTCCTCTGATGATGTGATCATTACAAGAAAGTGCACTTGGGAACTTATTGTGTTTCATTTTCCCCATGGACTCATAGGAATATCTTGATCACATGCAAAATTATGATCCTTTCCAATATATATATATATATATTCCTATGGGTCCACAGGGGAAATGAAACACATTAAGTTCCCAAGAGCACTTTCATGTAATAATCACATCAGGGGAGACAAGAAAGAAATATAACAGTCACTTGATATGCAACAAAGAGATGTAGTTAGGACAACATTTGGTAAACAAGTGACTACCAGAATAGAGGTTGGCTGCATTCATGTCTGGAATCAAGCATATCATACACTTATTATTATGTGGAGTAATGAGCAATGCAAAACTAGGGAAAGGGGATGCAGTCTTGGAGTGTGGTGGTGAGGTTAGGTGGCTAGTGACAGTTTTTGAGTGTGGCAGTGGGGTTAGGTGGCTAGTGACAAGCCTGTATGTGGATGACACTGTGTTGTTTGCCGAGAGTGTAGGGAGCTGCAAGTGTTTTATGATGATATGTATAAGCATAGGCCATTAGAGGTAAATGCAAGTAATGATGTCTGAAGGGAAACAGTGAAAGTTATAAGTGTTGTAAAACCATATACAGAGAATGGATGAAGTGTCCTAAATTGTGCTTTACATATGGGGGAAAGACTGGAAGAGGTAAGAGAATTTAAGTATTTAGGAGCTGTCAGTAAATATGGTGTTATGGAAGGAGAGATAAAGGCAAGAGTAGTACAGAGTAGAATATTAAGGAACAACATAGTCCTCCGAAACCTGACCCAAGCAACTAAAACATGGACATGGAATGGGTTACAACCTGACCTAAGCAACTAAAACATGGACATGGAATGGGTTACAACCTGACCTAAGCAACTAAAACATGGATATGGAATGGGTTACAACCTGACCTAAGCAACTAAAACATGGACATGGAATGGGTTACAACCTGACCTAAGCAACTAAAACATGGACATGGAATGGGTTACAAAGATCAATAATCCAGGCTGCAGAAATGAACTATTTGAGGAGCATGTGTTATGACTTGATGGAATGAAGAAAGAAATGATGGGGTGTACGAGAGACTTGGTGTGGCTGGGAAAGCAAAGGGAATGAATTGTGGAGTGGTAGGCTGTATGAAAAGTTATACTTTGAGATGGAGTGGGCACGCGAAAAGAATGCAAGAATACAAGTTCATGAGAGTTTATGATAGCACAATAAAAGGGGTTAGTTTGAGAAGACCACCTGTGATGGAGAAACAGAGCGGAAGAATACTGGTGGAAGAATGCATGGAGTGGTGTGAGGGAGTCATGTAAAGACAGGGACTAGTGAAGACTCTTTTGCCTTGGCCATCCCCCTGATGGCAGTTCCTGGAGGGAATGGTATTGAGATATAGATATATAAATATAGACACAAACACAGCCATGCATGTCAAATGATATATCTTAACAGTAATTAAAAAACCCCAAGACCATTCCTGTGTGACCTGTAGCTTCAAGGTAACATCCGAATCAAAAGCAGAGAAATCAAGAACTTCCCTGGAGTTAAAAGTTCCTTAACAAGAATGTACTCTTTTTGTTGCTTGATGATACATCGTCAATGAAAGTGACTATTTTCTAGTCCAGCAACACCCATTCTCTAATCTATAAGCTTGCTTCTTCCTACCCCAGGAGTTCCTTCATTCTTCTAAGAAGCTTTCACAGTCTACTCAAGAAGCCAGCCACATCTACCTGGCAGGACCATATGATCATAAAGCATAGTAATGTGAAAGTGTCTATGTGTGGAAAGTGCAGGGCAATGGATCAGTATGCTTGGTTCCTTCACTGGGGTAGCTGCATTGTGGGCAAAGGTACTGAGGTATAATGAAGTAGCATTTGAAGAGTTTAAGGATGGGTGATGAACAAAGTAAAGATGAGAAAGTGCAACTGGTTCATGTCTGGAGAGTGGTTTTTGTGAATAGATTCATGCATGTCTGGCGGGATGGTGTTTGTGAGTGAGATGGGAAGGTGATTGAGTAGTGCTTGTCCAATCATTATGGAGTATGTTTTCTCACTGTTGTGTTAATTGGGGGGAAGGGGGGATGTTAGCAGAAAAAAAGAAGTAAAAGGACCAATACTAAGATCATGGTGCTTTTAAGCTTTCCACATAAATACCTTAAAACAATTTCCTCCACGTCTTCGTTGTCCTCTTCCTCTTCTCCCTCCCCCTCCTACTCCTCCTCCTCTCCTTGTATTGGAACTAACTGATGAGAATTGGTCAACAGTAAC
This sequence comes from Panulirus ornatus, assembly GCF_036320965.1. Lineage (NCBI taxonomy): Eukaryota > Metazoa > Arthropoda > Malacostraca > Decapoda > Palinuridae > Panulirus > Panulirus ornatus. Next base: position 2,786,002 of record NC_092243.1, on the reverse strand, counting down.
AGGCTGCCACATTTCTGCTGATGTGTCATTATCATTTCTTGGGCAGAAATCTACAGGGAGACTCAATTTGGCAGCAGCTGGGGAAAGACGTTAACGATCAACACATTCTACCCATGGCCTGCGTCAACAATTTCCTAAATACATCCTATGAATCAATGAGAATAGCTGCTATTACAAACTACTAAATGATCATCTCTATACATTCTAGCTAGCTATATGTGTGATGTGCATATGATTACTGTATTCTATATCCTAGTTGTGAACAAAGCGGGTGACTGATATTTATGAACCTCAACTGTATCATTTTTGTTTTTAAAATCTTTTTTTTTAAATTAACAACACTGCTCTGCTTGTGCAATTCATCTCCTAGTTTGCAACAGATCTATCTCATCTTTTGTAGCTCTTTTCAAGCTCATCTTGTGCTGAATACGACCAGCTCTTTCAAGTATCAAAGAACTACTTAACATTAAATCATATGATTAACTGGGAAACAGAACAGTTTAATATATATATATATATATTTTATTATTTATTTATTTTGCTTTGTCGCTGTCTCCCGCGTTTGCGAGGTAGCGCAAGGAAACAGACGAATGAAATGGCCCAACCCACCCCCATACACATGTATATACATACATGTCCCCAAACGCAAATATATATATCCATACATCTCAATGTACACATATATATACACACACAGACATATACATATATACAGATGCACACAATTCACACTGTCTGCCTTTATTCATTCCCATCGCCACCCCGCCACACATGGAATAACATCCCCCTCCCCCTCATGTGTGCGAGGCAGTGCTAGGAAAAGACAACAAAGGCCACATTCATTCACACTCAGTCTCTAGCTGTCATACAATAATACCCGAAACCACAGGGTGTTTTGAAATGGTTTGGTCACATGGAGAGAATGAGTGAGGAAAGACTGACCAAGAGGATATATGTGTCAGAGGTGGAGGGAATGAAGAGAAGTGGGAGACCAAATTGGAGATGGAAAGATGGAGTGAAAAAGATTTTGAGTGATCAGGACCTGAACATGCAGGAGGGTGAAAGGTGTGCAAGGAATAGAGTGAATTGGAACATTGTGGTATACTAGGGTCGACGTGCTGTTAATGGATTGAACCAGGGCGTGTGAAGCACCTGGGGCAAACCATGGAAAGTTCTGTGGGGCCTGGATGTGGAAAGGGAGCTGTGGTTTCGGTGCATTATACATGATAGCTAGAGACTGAGTGTGAACAAATGTGGCCTATGTTGTCTTTTCCTAACGCTACCTCGTGCACATGCGGGGGTAGGGGGTTGTTATTTCATGTGTGGCAGGGTGTTGATGGGAATGAATAACGGCAGACAGTATGAATTATGTACATGTGTATATATGTATATGTCTGTGTGTACATATATATGTACACGTTGAGATGTATAGGTATGTATATTTGCGTGTGTGGACGTGTATGTATATACATGTGTATGTGGGTGGGTTGGGCCATTCTTTCGTCTACTTCCTTGTGCTACCTTGCTAATCTTTAATTAGCTATTATACTTCAATGCCCAAAACACCATTCACCACCCTATCAACAAACACATTCAACTGCCCTTCAAAATAATCACTCCAATTTGTCATATCATTATTAAGAATATGATCATCATTGTTCACTCTACTCTGGTTTACTTGTTTGAGGATGATTCACAAAAATCTGATATGACTACTGGATCTGGTTTCTCTAATGCTTTCAATATTCAACTTTGGATAATACTACTTTAAAACATAAAAATGGATTTAACTGAAGTTTATTTTGTAACTTTTAAATTGATTCCATTCCAAAGTTGCAGTCTTTCTAGAGAAAAAAAAAAAAGCCTCAAGAATTTTTGCAATTGTATTTTCACAAGCAACCAACTCTTTATACAATCCTGAAAACAATTAAATCCATGTTGATGACAAACCTGCAACGAAGTTATCGTCATCCTCCCAATCCGACATGATTGACAATCTTGCTAAAGACACCTGAAAAAAAAAATCTGTGGCTGTAAAATCTACTCAACAGTAAAATAAATATATATGATCCAGGAACATATCATTTGAAAATTTTGATGCAGAAAACCAGAGAACACCAACAAGAATTTAGTATTCTTTCAAGAAATATCTACAAACTGTTCACGGTAAAAAAAAAATCTGAAAGAATGCAGTATGCAGTATCAATAAATCATGAGAATACGTCAAAGCATAACCAAAATCATAAAAGCACACCAGCATGAATCGATTTTGACAAAAAATTCCATTGTGATAATCTGCAAATGGGATATATGAGAGATCCAAAATCTGAAACTTATTACATTACCATCAACTGAACTACTGTACCGAAATCTGAAACTTGTTACATTACCATCAACTGAAATACTGGTGTTAAAATGTTTTCAAAATCAACAATACAAAACAAGAATGGTAACTTAAATGCTTCCAAAACTCTTACTGTACAGTTAAATCTTCAAGTTACAAGTAATGTTAATCTAAATATATAACAAATGAATCTTTTTCAAGTCTCGATGTTGCCACCATTTACAATTTTCGAGAACAGAAGAATCAGAAAACTTTTTTAATATATTCATAGTCTCAATCTTTTGAGTTCAATTTTCTGTGCAAGCTGAAACAGTATTTGACATGAGCTGAGCTTTTGTACAAACAAAAACTGTTGAAGTTTCAATCTGCATTAGAATTCACACTATGAAAGCCAGGAGTAGAAAAGTATTTGTTAATAAGTGGCCATGAGGTGTGTGTGAAATAAGACGTCAATGTCTGTGAGGGAAAAGATGGGTATATCTAATGCTACTATAATATCAAGGATAGGCATAGGCCCTAAATGATGCTAATTGTATCATTTAGGGCTAAATAATTCTTAAAACAGTAGTCATTAGGCCAGCTTTCAGTCAATTACTTTTTTTCTAGCTGCAAGACCATGTGTACTATAAAATAGTAATGTTTTGCATTTACAAGTTAAAGCACTTTAACATCATCTTGGGGAAAGGTGAAAATAACATTTACCTAATAATTCCTTAAAATAAGTCAAATCCTGCCTCTCTCTTGCACAAAGTTTACAATGCTTCCCAATAAAGCAAAAAGCTGACGACAAACTATGTATTACAAAGTACCTCTAATAATTCTATTTAATAAGTACTTCTGTCTTTCCACCTGGGCTTACATATAATGATGAAAAACCACTTATCCTACTAGACAAATGATAGGTAAATTTTACATGTACTGAAAGACTTTTACTTGAACTATTTATGTTGACATAACAGATCACTCAAATATGGGAGGAAATGCAGCACCAGACCAATCATATCAAACCTAATTAGACCTGTGCCAAAACACTTGCCATGTCAGGTTGATAAAATGTGTGATAAGACCAGCAGTAAACCATTCACAAAAAGGGTGGTAAGACCAACACTAAACTACTCACAAAAAGGATGGTAAGATCAGCACCAAACCACTCACAATAATTGTAGTTAAGGCCTGCATTGAGCCACTGGAAAAAAGAAAAGGCTGCAAAACAAACACCATACCACTCACAACAATACCAAACCTCTTCAAAATGAGGATGCTGCGGCTAGCACCTGAACCATTCACTGTAAGGACAGTAAAGCCTACACCAGCCTACTCATAACATGGAAGATGAAGTCATCACCAGACCATGGGTAGATTTTAGGCAGGGCAGTGTCCAGGGAACTTTAAAAAAGTTTAGGAGAAAAAACAACAGGTACTCTAACATCTGGCGACTTAACGTGACGTTGAGGCCAAAGAATCTGATGGTGTCCTTACAGTGCTGAATTGGCATCAGCACTGATTTCCTGTAAAGGAAAGGATGTTGCTTTTATTCATACAATGTAATAATGTAAGGCTCTTGTCTCGGTTGCATCCTACTCTCGTTCACCTGTTACTTTTAAATCTGCAGCCATTCTGAAAGAAAAGTTACATAATGCATGCTTGTGTTCATCTTTTCTAAAATAACCCAAGCTATGCTTTGTAGGAGGACAACGTTGATAACTGATAGGATAGGATGACAAGTCAGTTACTGCCCTAAACATCTACAGTCCTAAATCCAGCCCTACACCAAACCACTCACAGTGTGGGTGGCAAGATCAGCACTTAATCCATCTAAACTGAGGATGGTAAGATCAACACAAGACCACTTACAATAACAATGGTGGGCCAGCACCAAACCACTAAATAAAGGTAGCAAGCTTGGCCAGCACCAGACTACTCATGGTAAGGGTGTTATGGCCTTCACGTGACCTCTCAAAATAAGGGTGCTCTGACCAACATCAAATCACTAACAAGGGTGGTAATACCACCACCAATACTACTGACGAGGGTTCTAAGATCAACATCAGATTCACTCAAATTAAAGGTAACTCTGAATAAGGTGCAGTAAGATAAACAACCCTCCTAAAACGGTGGTATAGCCATCATAGACCATCCACTCAGTAACTACTTTAAACTATATGGTTCTTTGGAAAAAAAAAATCCCAACAACGAGTGTTAAGGTCAAAGCGTGGCTATTAATCTTATACAAAATTGCAAGGGGAATATGACCAATTGTAATATAGGTCCAGGGATCAGAACCAGAACACTTACAACAGGTGTTCAGAAGCCAGCAAGGGACCACTCACATTAATGAAATTACTTTCCTTACCTGTGTAACAAGACATAAGCTGCGAGACATACGGCTTAACAACGCGACTTAAAACATCTCCCACTCGGTACAATGTCCTACCACAATGCATTTAACATTATATTTAAATCATATTCTTTCAAAACATTTTTCTATGACACGCCACAACAAATGCTGTAGTCCAAATGTGTTGAATTACCTAATTACGCAGGTCAAACAAGTTGCGCTCCACACAACTTTTCAGAACTTATCATCACTATATAACCGCATTTCATCAATAAGGTATAGTGTTAAAGAACTATATCCAACTCACACGAATCAGTTCTCTCAAACCTTCTAACAAGTTTAAGTAATTAGGAAGCAATAGATTATGTCTCGACCACTCGAAAGGTTGCCAATATCTATTCAATATAGGAGTTCATCTGCCGTTTACGTCTTTGAAAGGACGCCATGGAAATCTCTGTTTGAAGGTTATTCAATAAGGCAACTTAATACATCCAAATCTTCAATCTTGGAATGGATAAATTATGATTAACTTACCGTATTCCAAAGTCACCAACCACCGTGTTTAGCAATTTCGCAGAGGAAAGACGCTCACAGTAATACAGTTTAATAAATTTTCAATCATATATTAGATATAAGTTATGTTAAACCTGATAAATCCCTTAAAATTTTACCTTTTTCATCGGGTTATTAAAACAATCCTTACTGCATTAAATATAAACTAAATTTGACATATATCACTTCAACGTTTGGAAAAATGTATGCCTTAACAGCATGGAAGTATCAACATTCGAAGAAAGTTTATAAGTGAAATATTTCATTTATACCGTACAACCATTACTCGTTATTGATGGCTATGCATACGAAAGTGTGGCTTTTGTGAAATTTTTGCGATGGTTTGAAATATATATTTACCAAAGTCTCGCGAAAGTCCTCATTCGAACGTATTATTCTATTATATTCTCTTATTATCTTTTAGGTTTACAAGGATGTTTTAAGTTAAATTTCACAATTAACGAAAACAATTATTGCTTGATTAACTTTAATCAGTGACCCTAGTACATTATGATAGGTATACACATGTGCAATACACCACAATAAGGTACATAGCTTCCACATTACTATGATGTTAAAGCAAAGCGAACCCCTGGGCCGACCAGCGTTGCACGTGAAGCAAGAACGTCTGGTGAGATCTTTGGCCACGTGACAACATTTATGGTACAGGCGCACACGAAAACAAACAATAACTTTTTTAATGCTTATCTGGTAACCTGTGTGTAATGATTTCTAGCTTAAAATCTACTTCATCCCTATTAAATCTTTGATATAGTTTAAGGCTGGGCTGGCGACAAAAAACTTGCTCACTAAAGCTGACTTAGCTCTTGTTCATATATATATACACACACATATATATATATATATATATATATATATATATATATATATATATATATATATATATATATATATATATATATTTCTTTCTTTTAAACTATTCGCCATTTCCCGCGTTAGCGAGGTAGCGTTAAGAACAGAGGACTGGGCCTTTTTTGGAATATCCTCACCTGGCCCCCTCTGTTCCTTCTTTTGGAAAAAAATATATATATATATATATATATATATATATATATATATATATATATATATATATATATTCTTTTCTTTCAAACTATTCGCCATTTCCCGCATTAGCGAGGTAGCGTTAAGAACAGAGGACTGGGCCTTTGAGGGAACACCCTCACCTGGCCCAATTCTCTGTTCCTTCTTTTGGAAAACTAAAAAAAAACCGAGAGGGGAGGATTTCCAGCCCCCCTCTCCTCCCCTTTTAGTCGCCTTCTACGACACGCAGGGAATACGTGGGAAGTATTCTTAATCCCCTATCCCCAGGGATATATATATATATGACGGGTAAGAGGCCATCTTTATATGCTGCATCTTCAAAGGTTGGCAAAGCAGCAGAGACGCCGTTATAAATTTGGTATCCCCTGCAATATGCCGGAAGGGGCCCCTGTAAGAGCGTAACATTATACTTTTACAACACGTTCATATACGAAAATTAAGGGTGCTCACTCTCATTGTTATTGGCAATAAGAACCTACAGTCTTAACGAGTTTTACTCCACGAAAACTTGGAGAGGATTCATTGTCTTGTCCCTGCTGGGAGTACGGCAAAGCCATGGAACTACAAGACTCCGTGAAATAACACTTAAGACCCTTTCAGAGGGAGGTAATATCACTGATAATTTACGTCCTTTTATATTTATTCGCCATATCTTGTGTAGCAAGGCAACTCTACGAAAAGAAGAACGGTCTCGGTTACTTGCAAATTTATGCATTATTTGGAAAGATAAGTGAAAACCAAAAGGCCACTATTTTTTATAGTTGAGTATGTATTATGTAGCTTATATATCAGGTAAGAATCCTTATTTCAGCGTGGTAGAATTTGTTCAGTTAAGTTCCACGTAACCACATGTTATAATTATTTCCTATTACTATCGAAAAGATATCAATGAACAGCCAAGTTATGAGATCTTGTTCTGCCTGCTCACGGGTTACGCCTCTTGTGTGTACTACATGGTAAGTTATACAAGCTCTCCAAAGGATACTTTACTGTCACTTGCAGCTTCGAGAATTAGACCTACGCTGGAGCAAGGTAAGATCAGTCCCTCTTGAGACGAGAGAGTCCCTTACAAGGCTGTATTCCTTTCCATCGCTGAAAAAAAGAGTACAGGAACATTTCTTCCGATTGTGAATTGGATTCATCTGGAGGTGTTAGTACTACAGGCGAAGTCTGTTCACATTATAGTACTTAGATTCTTTAATGAAAGTGTAACATAGGATCAGACACAAATTGTATGCTCTCTGCACTTATGTAACACTTGATGGTAAGAACACACATACATATAATCCAATTTTGTCTCCCAACTCTCATTCCCTCCACCTCTGACACATAAGTCCTTTTTTGTTAATCTTTCCTCACTCATGCTCTCCATGTTACCAAACCATTTCAAAACACCCTCTTCTGCTTTCTCAACCACACTCTTTTAGTTACCACACATCTCTCTTACCCTTTCATTACTTACTTGATCAAACCACCTCACACCACAAATGGTCCTCAAACATCTCATTTCCAACACATCCACTCTTTTCGCACAACCCTATCTATAGCCCATGCCTCGCAGCCATATAACATTGTTGGAACCACTATTCCTTCAAACATACCCATTTTGCTCTCCGAGATAACGTTTTTGCCTTCCACACATTCTTCAACGCTCCCAGAACCTTCGCCCCTCCCCCACCCTGTGACTCACTTCTGCTTCCATGGTTCCATCTGCTGCTAAGTCCGCTCCCAGATATCTAAAAGACTTCACTTCCGTTTTTCTCCGTTCAAACATACTTCCCAATTAACTTGCCTTTCAACCCTACTGAACCTAATAACCTTGCTCATATTTACATTTACTCTCAACTTTCTCCTTTCACACACTTTACCAAACTCAGTCACCAACCTCTGCAGTTTCTCACCCGAATCACCCACCAGCGTTGTATCATCAGCGAAACAACTGCCTCACTTCATCAGACACCTCACTACGATTTATACTTATATGGAACTTCTTACCAACCAATCAACAACACAGTCACCCCATTCCTTAATAAATTCAACTGCAATACCACTCTCTCCAGCCACCTTGCCACACTTCATCTCATGTAAGACTTACACCACCTCTTCTCTTTTCACCAACCACTCCTCATGACTCTCTCACTTTGCATGCTACCCCAGCCCAAACACCTCACATCAGCCACTTTATCAATAAACAAATTCAACAGTCCTTCAGAATACTATGCCATCTCCTCCTCCCATCTTCACTGCTTGTTACTACTTCCCCCTTTGACTCATTCATCGATGTTCCCATTTGTTCTTTTCTTGTTTAGTGCACATTATGAACCTCTTTCCAAAATGTGTTATTCTTCTAAGCCTTTGCATTTCTTCCCTGTAAGTACTGCCTGAACGCCTCTCATTTCTCTTTCACCAGCAACTTTACTTCTTCAAAAACATACTCAGCTAATTATCTTTATCCTGTCAGTGGAAAACATTCTCAGTTTCAAGTTTTGTTAATGTCTCCTCCTTTTAACATTTATGAAACATAGTTAATTGCTTCTAATGTCAAGAACCTCTAATTCTATTAAAAGAAAATATTTCAAACAATGTGCCATGAGGTATGATGTGGTTGCTGCCTGGAACCAGATGGATTACTGATGTGTCCAGCAATATAATATTAACCTCCCTAGTTGATGTTACCCATTGTAAACTCTGCGATTCCCCTTGCAAACATTTCTGCAAATGCAACATTATGGAGTTCTTACAATTTTATTCCTAAACGGTTAATAGTACCTGACAGAGATTGCATATCCATTTCATGTATGTTAAGAAAATGTGGAGCCCATAAGTGAGCTCTTTAGGCTAAGTAAGACAACTAACAGTTTAATGATAACACGGACAGTAGATACAAAGTTTCTGTAAGAGCATAGTTTATTATCAATGTATATATATGTGTGTATGGGTGAATGGGCCATTCTTCGTCTGTTTCCTGGTGCTACCTCACTGACCTGGGAGACGGTGATTAAGTATAATAATAATGCTAATGAATATGACAGTAACAAAACAATCATTTTGAGATAACAAAGGGAGAGATAAAAATAATATGGAGACAATGGGGATTAATAAAATATGTGCAAAATTTGTTGAAGAAATTTATTTAAACAAATGACATTAATGACCATGAAATATGGGAGTAAAATCTTACAGATGATAGTAGAATGATTTGGTTTAATAGCCGAAATGAATAGTATAATGATAAGCACAATTATGTATAATTAGTAGGGGAATAGTAATCAGTTCTTGCAGATTAACAACAGCAAAGCTTTGCTTGAAGACATGAAGGCGGTGTTTTGTTGCTGAAGATACAAAATACAGAATAGCAACAGGATTGCTGTATAACATAAAGGCACTTCTTATGACAAAACAGATACAGCACATGGTAAGTAGTATAAGAATAACACAAGGTAAATTTCTCAGGATCATACATGAAGTAATACAAGTATCGCACTTAAGACTCCATATTTGAATCCTTTAAAAATATTTACATGATTTTATGCAACAGTGAAAGTCTGTAACTGACTGTACAATCATATATTTTCAGTTTTATGACCCAGAGGCTTCTGTCTTAAGGGGTTATGTAGCCATCTGCTACATGATTCTGACATGGTAGTCTTCGTTTATTTCCAAAATTTAACCAACCCTATTGTCTGTACATTAAATATATTAGGCTGATCTGTTACTTGCTTCATGCTGTTCTCTGATATCCATACACAAAGAAGGTGACCCAACCTGCACTTTTAAGCCACATTCTTGGAGTTAGTGCAGGGTGGTGAAATCACAACCTAAATTTATCAATATCTGATGTCCTTGCAATGATTTCATAGGGCCCTTAGCTCAACATGCATTTTTTTTTTTCATATTACTTTAAAGTTCATACATATAGATATTGGTCTAGCCTGTAATATATGTTGCACCTCTACAGTTAAAGTGGGATGAAGCAAATACTTAATGAACCCTTTTACTGCACCCTAAATTTGCCCACCCCTGATAACCTATATAATGAATCTATTGGGCCTTAAGCCTACCTTTGCATCTTTCTTCATATCCTATTCTGTTATCAATGTACGTGTAAATATGAGTCTTGACCCATCTTGTAATGTATGTTATGCCATTACAGTTGGTGGAAGGCGGTCTTTTCCTTTCTTACACCTCAAATGGCTATATACTACTGAACCCATGAGGCCCTCAACTCACCTCTGTAACTTTCCTTACATTCTCTTCTACTGTCCCTATATATGGGCACAGACCTTGATTAGAAGGTAAGCCACACTCTTATATTCAGTATGGGGTACTATGAAAGACAAAAATCTATTCCTGTCTAACATTCTAAATTTGCTTACCCGTGATGTCTAAGTACCAAGTCTATGAGACCCTTATCCCATCTCCATAACTTGCTTCATATACACTCTGCCCTCCAAATACATGTACACTGACCCAAAGTTTATGTATGCCACATCCTTGTAGTTTGTATAGTGTGATGTACAGAAGTTTGTTGTTGGAGTTTGTTCTCATATAGTGCAAATCTGCCCACTCCTGACATCTATGTTTTGAAGCTATGGGCTCTCAGCCCACCTTTTAATTTACTACATTTACTGCTTTATTGTCTATGTACTGTAAGCGGATGCTGACCCAATCTACAGTATATGCTATGCTTTATGAGTAGTATTGGATGATGTAAATGAAGAGGTAAACCAACCAACCTTTTTCCTTATCTCACGGTGTAATTTAACATGAAGTATCTGACATCCAAGCCTAATCATAATTTTCTTAAATTGTTGAGACTAATTCACATCTCTTGGTATACTTTCTTTTCTATCCCAATATACTTGTATAAGCAAACCACCCTGTCATTCTACATGATAATCTGCATTTACATCACATTCTTTTATCTCATCAGTTACTACTACAAAACAGATTAACCTGTATTTACTATTTTTTGTAATTTCTTTGAGCATTTAAATTTTTCTTCTAACTTCAATGAACTCTAACCCATCAAAAGAGTTTGTTGACAGGTTGCACACCATAAGTTGCCCATACTGTACTCAGATGCATTTTTATTTTCATTCTTAACCCTTACACATTCACCACTTGCACCTTAGTATATTGGACAACATGGGTGAATGAGGACTAGAATACTTGTTTTCATATCTATGAGCACTGAGCAACATCTTATCATTACAAACTCTCTGTTCTATCAACATACCACCTACCATTTTTGTTTTTTGTACTCTCATGTCAATAAGTTTTAAAGTCTATAAACTGTATAAAACTTTGATTATACATTTACTTATGCAAATTATTTACATAATAAGCTATTACAGGTTATCAGTGCACATAAAAGAAAACTTGTATCTGTTCTGAAGATAAAAGACTTCTCTGACTTTAGACTGGGGGGAAGATGAAGGTACAACAACTCTTATGTTTTACTCAGCCATCATGTTGGATGGGACAGAGAGCTAACCTGATGACAAGTGCATTGCATCTACAAATTTACTTCAAGTAACTGGTTGCCAGCTGCTGACTCATTAAAAGGAACAACATAAGCATGAGATTCTCCTTTACTCCCAAAACCTATCACTGAATGACTGCAACTCAAGCAAATATATTTCACAAGGACTCAGGTTAGCATGATTATAATAGAGCAACTCCTGTATAAATGGCATGAGTAATACCATAAGTTTGCCCTGTACAAGCTCAGAAAAGTCTCTCAATCTCAAAACATTTTCTCCAAAGCTTTTATAATACAGCACCTTACATAGGAAATACCTACTTTCCTTCTGACTAAGCTTGAGTTCATATGGGTCATTACACAGACCTTCAAATGAACACTACACAGTGGCATTAATAGACCTCAGGTACAGTTGGATAATTTTCGTCTAGTATCTCATTATTTTTATTTTCAAGATGGCTGGGACAAGTTAAATTATAAAAAGGGGAAGTATATGATATTTCCCAGATGAGATCACTGAATGACAGGCAAGACAGTGTGTCCCAATGACTCCTCCCATAAAACGGAGGAAAAATGTTACTGATATGATATGAATTGATACAACCGGTAACTTGGCAAATGGAGCATCAGAATGGATGTACAGCGGGAATTGAAAATTCAAGTCTGTGTAACAGAATTGTTAGGTTAAGAGATAAAACCTCAAGACTGTACGTCTCCCGTCCATATTAACAATTAGGTCAATAAATGAGATAGCTGTGATTAGCTTAATGCCTGAGGTAAAACCCAGCAAAATATTCAAAAGCAATTATGAGGGTAGCTAGTCTTCTGCATGACATTGGGCATCCCTGTCCTTTGCCAGTGTATGGAGTTGAGGATAGGCACTCCTGTTTTGCAATTTATTACTCAAAAAAAAGTTTGCATATGCACTTAATTCACCTAATGTAAATGGGAATGGAATGAAAGATTAAAAGACATAAAGATAGGCAGATGAACATAAAAAATTATTTTTAATCAATGCCATGATTAGAAATTGGAAAGCTCATGTTGGGCTATAAGCTAGGCCCTACCAACTTTATCAATCATCTTCATAAAAAGTTGGTCCATATCAGCCACTGGCCTGAGAGCAGTGACAGTCAGAATACTCTCAGTCTCCACTTTCCTTGAAAGATCTTAAAAAGCTCATTGAGTTTGTGATAGCAATTATACCAAAAATTCCTGGTGAAGGACAAAGGATGGGAAATGGTTGACCTGGAATGAAGGCTTTGTCAAAACAATATCAATTCAGAATTCAAGTATAAAACCATATTCGCTTCCTTTAAAGCTCTTTTGTTTTACACACTTCAATGTTCTAGTGAAGATAAATGAATAAGCTAAGAAGTCATCTTTAAATGGTTATCAAAGTTTCTTCATTTTTGTATAAGATGGTAACCAGATGTGAAATCTGGTATGATCTGGCCCATGGTGTGGTAGAAAAGCCATCATGTGGAGTGTTCTGGAACTAGGGGGAACATGTGTTTTAACCATATCTAATGACTTAGCAATCCCATATGAAATATCGTCTATGGAAATCCAAGAATCATTATACATTTTTCAAGTTGGCTTGCCAATGAGTCTAATTCTAATGATGCTTGGAAGAGACAAGAGAGGTGATGTACTTATTAGTTCCCTCTTCTGAAGTTCAGACGACCTAGGACATTGAAGATTCTGAACAATTCACCTTCAATAAACTCCCTCTAAAACAGACAGATCATGTTAAATTCTTTGGTTCACTATGTATTCTGCCCAACATTCACAAATATTTCACTTCCTTTTATGTTCAATTCCATCTCAAACTGTAAATTATACATATTAGCCAATAATAGCAACATAATACAGTAGTTACAATAAAATATCCACCTCAATTGAAAAATGATAAACATTACTAAATTTGTAAGTCATGCATAAAAGCATAATGAATGCAAACCTAACTCAACAACTTGTAATATGAAACAGACAAACAAAGGAAAAGATGTTGAAAATGACAAGGTAAATACTTTATGTTCAAAAATTCTTGAGAATGAAATATATGTTGACCCAAAGTAAAACTCTCTTAGATTATTACCATGCTTATCAGAATGCTGGGTAATTATAAAAAGGTGATCTTTTAAGTTTATGTCCATTACAACTGCTGAAAAGATATTTACCAAGATGATAAGAATCATCAGTAGATGGTCAGTATCAGAAGACAGGATGATTTTTGTTTCTTGGTATGTGGTGGGCTTTGTGAATTAAATTAGATTCAGTAAAGTCTATAAAACTAACCTATGAGTTCAACATATTTGTGGATAAAGTAAATATAAAAGTAATAGGGAAAAATAGTGAAAGGTGAAGGATGTGACAGTAATTACTCATGAACCATGCAATATTCATTTCTGCAGGTAATGACACCAGTCTTAAATGCCTGAGAGAAAAAAAGATTTGCTACAGTACTACCCACATATAAATGCAAAGAGTAGTAGGTTGAGAGCTCTGAGCACATCTATGTTTATGTAAAGGTTTCATTCGGTCCAGTAACTGACCAGAAAAGACAAGTTTCTACAAAATCAAAAAAATGACCTTAAGACTACTAGAAACTGCCTGCCGGCAGTTTGCAGTTGAGGCAACATAAACATAGCTCTGCTATGTTATCAAAGTCTACCAAAAGATGGCAACAGCCCATCTACAAAGTGCCCATGAATGGTGCTTTAACAAGAAGGAAGTAGAGATCAAACCAAGATTAAAATATATATTTGCAGGCATATAAAGTGAGTGAACTGGATGAGATATGGAAATAATGAAGAAAATTTGAGATGAGAATTGAAAACATAAAAGCATATCTTATGGGTACATCTGTACAAGAAACGTCTACTTGATAAAATACAAATTCCAAGTATGACAAAAGAGAAACAGGCAGAACTTATAGTGGTTATTGATGGTTATCAGTTTCATTTATAATAGAATTTGGTCAGACCTCATATATTTCGTGGTTATCAGTACATACATAAGTGCTTCTTCATTGACAAAGTGCACCAATAAATATGATGGTGCAGCTTCTCTTGCAGTATAATTTGAGACTATCACATCACAAATTTTTGTATCTGTTGTTCTTTGGAATTATTTGCTATATCTGTGGAACATCTTGAACTCTCAGCCTCACTCAAGTCTTCTGTGCACGAGTCCATTTTTCTTTTATGTGCTTCTTTTGATTTTTGCAAACTTGCTTTTTTGCTGCCCTCAGCTGTCTTTAAGACAGCATCATTCTCACTTGTTTCTGTATCATTAACATTGTCATCACTAACATTCCAGCTTTCCTGTTTGTCAGTTTTGACATCTCCAACACTAGTATCATTAACTTTATGTACTTAATATTTGTCAAGATCATCAAACCATGAGATGACTAGCAATAATGTTTCAGTATGGTGTTCTTTATCATTAGATATGCCTTGAAGTTTGCCTAGTTCATGTTCACAAGCTCTGAAAAATGATGAGAGCATATTGTAATTACACTAAAGTATATCTGAAACCTAGATATATTGTATATGCATTCAGAAATTAATCTGAGATTCAAGATTAGTCAAATATGTTCCTTTATTTTATTTCATATACTTTTGTCTACATCTAAATACCTGAAGAATCAAATCATCTGTTCTGAAATATGCAAAGCACAGGGGCCAGCATAAGGTTTTGGTTATCTGAAATTCTTTCTCTTAGCCTAGACTAGACAGTGCATGCTGAAGGTGAATTTTTTTTTCATATCTTAACTAGAATTAAAGGGATCTAAAGTTATACAGTTAAAGTCAGGAAATTTTTGTACAGTTGCTCCTTACCCAATACAAATTACAGACTGCTGGTTGATAACACTGAGACTGAAATACTAAAAGACTAGGAGAAGAGACATGAAGGGGAAACAGCTATAATACAAGAGTTAAGTGGGTATACATTATGGCTGAGAATAATGAAATTGAAACCAATGGAAAACTTAGGGTTATTTGGACAAAATTAAGCCTTCTGACTCTTAAATGGTTTTCACATATTTTCCATTTTCACATATTTTCCTTTTTCTCATATTTTCCAAAGACTGATCCCCAATTGAACCAAGTTGGCGCTACACTCACCTGTTGACAAATATCTTATTTTTTGACCAACACTGCTACAAGGTGAATATCTGATGCCTTAATCTGATGGCCAGCAGCTGAATGTGAGACCCCCTTTTCCATTGGCCTCTGTTGGGTATGATTCAGTCTTTCATCACTGGAAATAACAGCCATTTCCATGAGATGAATCAACTGTTCTCGTAGCCAGCTGAAAAATGTATTCATCCTGTACATATTTTTCTAAACTCTTTGAAGAAATCATGCAAATGGAACGTCACTAAAGAATTTCTAAATAAAAGTGGAAACATGCATAAGGCGACAAGCCCTATCTGTGGTATTATTAATAAAAACCTTTCCATTAGTCTGTAAATATTATTTATATATTTTTCTGGTACAAGTAATAATTTATTGTTAATCCTTTATGGTAATTACTCGTAATATCTGAACTGCTAATTCCAAATACATAGAGAAATTCACTTTCTTTCATTTATATTCCAAATACCAACTGATATTTTCTTAAATTTTTTATTATTAAATGTGAAGTCAACTATGCTTACTTGCCCTACAACCCTACCATGTATATCTCCTGGCTGAGATTGATGAGATAAATCTCTTTCACTCAAATGAATCATTGTCTACCAAGAGCTAACGTCTGCATCTATTTTATATTTTGGAAGTGGTTTCTAGCCAGATGCACCTTAGAATTTTTTTCCCAATTTCACATGATTTACATAAGTCTGTACATTAGTATGTATTGGTAGAAGAAATCAGTGATGCGAAAAAAGTTAATTTATCATCAAAAATACAGTAACAATCCATATATCTACTCACAAGCGAAGCTCTGCATAAGGCCACATTTCCCAGCATGTTCCCACCATGAACTTTGAGATATCCTTATCTTCCTTATGACCAGCTATGATCTGTGAATAAAACATTATTTAACTTAAGATATAATGTGCAGAAAAAACTGAAATGATAAAATACCATTAAAGCAAAAATTTTATGATGAAACATTGCATATGTATGCTTCATCAGTAAACTTAAGGCTTATAGAAATTGAAATGAATTTCTTGAATAAAATACATCAGAAATGAGACAAAGCTTCTTGGCTAAAAAGTATGTTTATTTGCTGCATTAGTACAGCAAATTTAGGTTACTTTTCAATGTATTTTAGGCTTCTGTTGTGTTACATCACATTATCTAACACATAAGAATGCAGCAGTTTTTGTCAGTCACACCTGCTATGCAGCGAGAAGAATACTTTAATTCATGGGCATCCGATCTTACCATAAAGAAGTAAGTAAATTCTGCAGTCACATTATTGTTTTCCTGCTGATGTAGATACTACCAGTATAGAATGAAGCTTCCAACAACTAAATCAGAATGAGGTACCCAAAATTATCACTGTCAAAGTTAATCATCATTTTCTTACCTTTTTAAGTAATGTTAATATTCAAATCCTAGAACATATAACTAGGATTCAAAATGTTATACTAGATACATTCCAAACATATAAGAATTTCAAGAAAATAGGTATTTGCTCTCAGTAGTGATGTATTTTTTTTCATATACGCCATTTCCCGCACTAGTGAGGTAGCGTGAAGAACAGAGGACTGAGTCTCAGGAAATTTCCTCACTTGGCCCCCCTTCTCTGTTCCTTTTATTGGAAAGTCAAAAAATGGAAGGGGAGGATTTCCATCCCCCGCTTCCTAGTGATGCAAATATCTCAAAATATATCACTTACTTGCACCTATGTGATTAAGGCTGTTACATGTGAAGTGATTCTGTTGATACCGGAGAATCCCATAATAAGTATATCTCCCATTCACTGCTGATGCTTAACAAATTATCCTTACAAAAAAATACCGGAGAATCCCATAATCAGTATATCTCCCATTCACTGCTGATGCTTAACAAATTATCCTTACAAAAAAATGCTATACATAACTGCATATAAAATCCTAAAGAAAATATATTAAATGATACCATTAAAAGCTGAAATGCAAATGAATTGATTATAAGCATATGTTGGCTTAGTTAAATTTTGAGTATGCAGGACGGATTTACACTTTATCTAGATTCCTTTCAGTAATCTATCTTGCATGATTCCATTCGACATAGAATTCTAACCCATTATAAATAATCAATTTCCTTTTTGCAGTGTGTGTGTGTGTGTGTGTGTGTGTGTTTGTAAGTCGTATGTAAAATGTGGAAATGGGTCTCAACGTAATGTGCGTCTATTTGTATACCTTTGCATTGGTGCAATTGTGCCCTAATCTGTGAGCATCTTATATTCTGTCATTTTAATAATTTCCTACAAAAGTTAGATTTTTGAGTCAAGAAGATAAAAGTTGAAGAATGACAAAGGCAACACTTCACCCCCCCAAAAAAATAATCTTGTTTCATCCAACTTTTGGTATCATCTATTCCTTACATCATGATATTTCGTTGATCAACTGCACTCTAGCTTCACTCACAATATATCAAGACTAAGTTTTAAGGCTTTCGTAGAGATGAACAGAGTGAGGCTCTGAAACGGGCTATCATTATACAAGTTACTGCATTGTCCACAACCACAGGATTGGTTTAGAGTGTTTTTAATGAGG